>NW_009731625.1:0-9988 GCF_000703405.1 Apaloderma vittatum | reverse complement strand
ACCCACAGAGGGGCTTCCCCCCTATTTCCAGCCAGGTTTTCCAAAAAATAAACCCCGGAAAAGCGCTGCTTTAAGAACAGATGTCCCCCAGGTCCCCTAGGAAAGCTGTTGGGACAACTGAGGGCAAAGGAGGCCCCAGCTTTAGAGGAATTTTGTGGAGAGCCTTTGTCACACGCAGCAACACTGACTCCCCGCGGCTGCTCCCGCAGGAATCAGGAATTTGACAGCACGAGCTGGGCAGAGCCTGGCAGCCAACACAGGTCAGGCACAAGGAGGTGGGCGAGTCTGAAGCCTAACAGAGGTGGATCTACCACAAAGCTGGGTTTTAGGGGCTCTCGAACGAGGAACTCCGTTTTCCAAGTGAATTTCTATCCCTCCTCGCTTGCAAACCGTTACGAAAACAAACCAGAAGCCCAAACCACCAGCGCAACCCCCGGCTGCTCAGTCTTGTCCCGAAAATTGCTTTATCAGAGCTCCTCGCTACGGGTGCAATGCAGGAACACCCGCCCTGGCTGAGCATGAGCGGTATTAGCTCTGGTTAAAGAAACGCCCCGGGGACCCAAAAACCACAGAAATCCAACCATTCAAGCTGCACAAAAAGAACGTGACCAGCAGTCTGCGGTCAAGCGGGAGGGTGTTCACGGTCCAAAGGACAGACACGTCCAGAGAGGCAGGCAAAAGCGCCTCAGAAGGTATTTAGAGAGAGCAAAACCTCGGAGCTCTCCACTTTTAACAGGAAAGCGCACAGGAAAACAATTAATTACTGGTCATTTATAACTGGTAATTAACAGCAGCCCCAGCACTCACCTGGCTCTCACCACGAGGCTGGGTTTTGCTGAGGCGCAGCTCGGTTTCCGTGACGTCCGGGATCGCGGGGGTTACCGTGAGGAGCCCACGCACGGTCACGGCCACTGCCGGCAGCTCCAGGTTTCAAACCCAGCCAGGAACCCACATTTCCCCTGGTTTTGCCCCAAATCCAACTCCATGCACACCAGCAAAAGGACATCAGCAGCTCCTGTGGTGCCGCCGCCACATCCGTGGTTTAAGTCAGGATCAGCAACACGTTTTGGGGGGAGTCTGTGGGGTTTTTTTTCCCCAGCACCCCCACACCAGCTCGGTATTCCAGCGGGGACACAGCCAAGCTGCGTGAGCCAACAGCTCTCGGGAGGGCACCGCGCTCCCACCCAGCACCTCCCCTCATCACCCTGCAAGAGCCTTGCCACCCAGCTGCACTGGGGCTCAATTACTTTTTTTTTGCATTTTACCCTGAATGCTGAAGAAACGAACCTTTTATGAACAATTAACTTAGACCCTTTCACCCAAAAGTAGGCTTAAAACGACCAAGCACGCAAGGTAACTCTTTAAGACCTTTATTAACAGATGCTTGCAGTTTGACTTGAAAAAATCAGGTGTATATTTCATACAAATTAAAAATGAGGTTCTTAAAAATCTCAACTTGACCAGATATGAAACAATTTAAAAACCTTTAAAGGTATATTGAGAAAAAACAGACTTTTTAAAAAACGTGTTTATCGTTTCCAAAAGGAGACTTCTTTAGGTAAAAATAATAAAAACCCCATGCTGCATAGACAATGCAGATAGTTCTAGTAATCTGGTCAACAGCAAAAAGCAAGCACTTAAGGTCTTCAGTTCCAATTCTTTTGTTCATTTCTTATTGCTGGAATTTCATTTTCTTTTCTTCTTCATTTCTTAAGTCTTTTCTTTGATGACTAAACTGAAAAGAGGGAAAAAAAAAAGAGGGGGATGATCAGGCAGGTGTCAGAATTGTTTCTTTTACCAAGACCCACCCGCAAGTCGCAAACTCTCACCGAGCTACGGGCTTCACACACAGAGAAACACAGCGACTACAGCTCTGATCAACCCACCCGACTCCCCACAACCACACAAAACAAACATCGAAAGGCTCCAGAAAAAGAGGAGACTCCAAATTTAAAAACAAAGGAAGGCCGGGGAGCGCAGCTCTAAGCCCAAAGCCACCCCCAGGAAGGCGAGAGGACAACGGAAAACCTTCAGGCTTGCCCAGACCACAGAAACCACCGTTTATGTTCTCCAACACTATCAACAGACAGAAAGAGCAACCAAGTGTCATCATGGGGTTTCTCTAAAGCCCACGGCATTGGGAACTCATCCAGCAGGTGCGAACCACAAAGATGAATGCCGGCATAAACCAAAGGGTGGCACCGAGCGGGCAAAAACTGACACCGAGCTGCTCCCCACGGCCGATTTCTGCAGTCCCTGCTCATCCTGTTGCGGTGACCCTTTGTTACTGTCCCCACCAGAACCTAAACCCATCTTTCTGTCTGCCCGCCCTCCAGGCAACAGAGACACAACAGGAACAGGACAGGAAGCGGTGAGAGGAAATGCAGAGGAAGAGGGAGGAAGGGCAGATGAGGAAGGTGCCAGAAAAAAAGCAGGACAAGTAGAAAGTGTCCTAGCAATGAACATATTCCCAAATCCGCAAAACCGGCCATCAGAAAACAGCACCAAACGAGTGTCAAATCAGAGTGAGTCTCCCTCGCAATGAACATGTTTTAACATCGACCCTCACAGAATCCTCCAACCAGCAACACGACGCCAGCGCTGCGGGGCTTCACCCACAGGCACCCTGGACACTCCAATAAAAGGATCATCTCTACCAGTTTCTCCAGCACTTGTTTTAGATAAGAAAAGCTGCTACCAAGATGCTCCTGCAAAATCTGCGTCAGCTTTCTAGAAATGAATGCTTGGAGGTCCTAATGCTATTCACTTCCCCTTTGGGACCGAGCGGTAGAAACTCAGGACGCTTACAGAGCCGAGTAAAGCCCAGGACCTGTTTTTCCTAACGACTCACAAGCCACTACACCAGCAGCGCTGATTTACTATTTCTGTGTGGACAAAGACTGCTGTAAGCCTGAACTACTGAGCAGAGCCAAGATTTTAAGAGTAACAGTCTTCTAGGCAGCAACTCCATCAGTGAAAATTAAGGCCTGTAATTACATCCTCCCAATTAATCAGCACTTGCACAGCGAAGTCTCACAGCTCAGTTCTGCAGGCGTGTTTACAAGCACCGCCAGCTCAGTTACAACACGAGTGAGCAACAACAGTGCAAACCTCGACAGGGGGTTAAAGGAAAGCACCAGAAGAGAACAGAACTCATCAAATGGCATCCTCGAGAGCCGCGGACACGCACCCGGATGATGGTAGAGATGGTAAGCCGGTATTTACTCAGCCCCGCCCTGCTCGGCCTCGGGAGCGGACGTGTTCTCAGCTGGTTCTTCGTCTCTTTGCCATCTTGTGGTTTAGGGTTCTCTGGGCGTCTGCGTCGGTAGTTGAAGTTACGACGGTACCGACGTTGAGGTGGCTGCTGACTTTGGGTCTCATCCCCTTGGTTTTCTTTATCTTCTTCGTTCCCATCCTCTCTAGGCTGTCTTTGACGAGGAGGACCCCTGAAAGTCAAGCTAGGCTTTAACGATGCAGCATCTGACCATCGCCATGTCCTGTCTCTGTCGCTACAAGGCAAAGTTAAAGAAGAACAAACTCATCTGCAGCGTACCTGCGAAATCGTGGTCTATAACCTCGATACATGTTCTGCCTGACGGGTCTGCCTTGATCTCCTGCACCCTGGTTGTCAGCACCCTGGAAGACACGAGGCAACAAATCACCTCAGCCACACGCCAAAGCCTGCTAACGCCTCCCCAGCTGGTCAAGCTGCAAGAAAGAGGGCTGGAAGCGGGCTGTGAGGCCAAGTTCGAGGCACACGAGATGGGCAGCGGTCCTAGGGCACGAGAGCACACGTGACATCAAATTTCTTTCAGTTCACTACATACAAATTCAAACACGCTCTGGTTTTTAAAAGCTGTAACATGAAGATGTTCAGCTTATCAACATCCACCCCACCTTACTGCCGACCTTTACCAAAACCATCCCGGAGCAGCCACAAAGAAACTTGTCCCGTCGCCCCGCCGCAACGCAATCGAGCCAGTTCAGCATCACTTCCCAAACAAACGTTACCTCCACTATCTCTCCCTGCACGGGAGGGTTGGAATATTGTGGTCGACGCCCGTAGGGCCTACGCATGTAGTAAGGTGGGTACCGCCGCCTGCGATAGGGACGGCGTTGCTGGGCTTGACCTTCTGGTATGTTCTCTGCTCCTTCGTTCTTTTCCCCACTCTCACTGTTCTGGTAGTTTTGCTGGTAGTTGCGCGGAGGACCCCTGCGACGTGGATATCGTCTGTAATGGTTACGGTCTGCTGCGTATTTACTGCCTTGGACAGGAACACCGCCGGGTCCTGTAACGTTAGCTGCCTCCGCACCCTGAAGAGCAGGGACAGCATGAGGGAAACGGTCGAACATCCAACCAAAATATGCCAAAATACGATTCAGCACCGAGCAACGATTTACATCAGCGTTGCGAAGCGACAAAAACCCATTCATCTCGTTGGATGTCATCAGGCATTGACTCAAACCACAGGCACCACGGCAAAGCCTGCACACCGAGTTTTCCGTGCACACCCAAACACCCCAGAGACGTGTTTTACCTTTTCTCCTTCAACCACATCAAACTCCACGGTCTCTCCATCTCCTACGCTGCGGAGGTACTTCCGGGGGTTATTCTTCTTTATGGCAGTCTAACAACAGAATATTGCAGAATTACGCTTACAGGTACAGCACGAGAATACTACTTCACATATCTGAAGACTTTTTTTTTTTTAAAGATAAAGGAATGAGTGTTTAATACCTTAGGAGGAAGATCTGTGCTCCCAAAAAAGCAATTAAACCACTGTGAAAAATCTAAGAAGCCATACAATTTACCTGTATTACTAGAGCTCTGGCGTATTTGAAACGGGCAACGGTTTTACTGTTGACTGGAAACGTCTGCCAACACGGTCTGCTAACTGAAAAAGCGGTTTGAAAACAAACCAACACATCCCCACCATACACAACGGCTACAATATTCCTAAGCAGAGTTTAGCATTCAGCACACTCAGAGCATTTACACATTCCTCTGAAGTATGTACACCGATAGAGCAGCCTTTCCCAAAACACACTTCGATTTCCAGCCCTCCACCACCTCACACACCACGGCAGCACACAGGAGCCTCCACGTCCCGAGCCGTGTGAACACATCGACGGCCAAAAATCAAGATTTCTTCCTCTGAAGCTTCCAACACCATCGCTTCAGCCCCAGTATTTACTGATCCACCTCAGAACTCCTCTAGCTGTCTGTGACACACCAAGGATGAAGCCCTTCCAAGGTGTCAG
The DNA here is from genome assembly GCF_000703405.1 of Apaloderma vittatum. Classification (NCBI taxonomy): domain Eukaryota; kingdom Metazoa; phylum Chordata; class Aves; order Trogoniformes; family Trogonidae; genus Apaloderma; species Apaloderma vittatum. The sequence goes on along the minus strand of NW_009731625.1, from coordinate 4,726 downwards.
CACCAGACAAGCCTTTGTATCGGGATCTGTGTGTTAAAGGACATCACTAGAAAACAGGGAATTTTCTGCGCTATTCAGTAGCGGATTAAATTTTTGACAGATGAGTTAATACTCGATATGCACTGCTCTCAGACACATTCTGCTTATCAAACACTTTAACTGAACGGTAAAACAAGTGGAACAACTTGACAAAAAAATAACCAGCAACACAACTTGACTAGTTGTTTGGGTTTCCCTCCTCAAATGGAATAAAACCTATAGAAAAACATGCCCACAAGCCTCAGCCTGTAAAGCAGTGATTTTAAGACAGAAGTCTTACTGCAAGAGGAACCAAGTCTTAACAGCTCTTCATGAGGGGCCAGGAAAACAAATACACAGCCCTGACTCCTAAACCAAGCTGCTTTCTTTCAGATTAGACCCCTAAAACTGCTTTATCATGACAATTATTACATTAAAACAAATCGCAGGCAAACCATGCTTTTAGAAAGCCGGTAGTTACATGACAAGTCCTGAAATGTGACTTGTCAGTCAAGGTCACTTACAGGTTACCCTACTTGCAAACCGAGTAATAAAGTCTGAAAGCTTTCCTCCAGGGTACATATTCCTGCCTCGGCACACAGAAACACAGCACAGTCACTTGGCCTTTCTCCGCCACCCGTTACAGAATAACCTTTCAGCAACAAAGGCTTCTACATCTTAATAGCAGGATTTCAGACACAGCACAAGCAAGAAGCTGAGAGCAAATCAAACCCGAGTCACTTTCCAGGGGTTACTTTTTCCCCCCTTTGTGTTTACAACCTCAGCAGTATAGTCCTAACTCAAAACAAAGGAACAATCCACAGACTCTCAAATGCCAGAAGTAAACCACGCCACTCTTAAGAACTCTTTGTGGGCTGCATCACAAGAGATGCCAGGAGAGAGGTGGTAGAAGGCCCGTTGCTGGGCATGGCCCATCACGTCGGACAAAGGCCAACCTGCTCCACAAAAAAAGCCATAGGGGCGGGGAGCAGTCTCACTCTGGGCTGGCTTCCAGGGCTTTACGTGCTCACCACACGTTAGATCTAAGTGTACATGGCTGTTAAGTGGAAAGAGTGCCCATTAAAATGTTTGCCAATTTCCGGTGAAAGCCAGGAGCAATCAATTCTAGAAAAGTTTTGCCTAAAAATGTTTAAAAAAAAAAATAAATTTTCACTGGCACTTCATCCCTGTTACAGTCCAGTTAGTTTCTTTCTTTGCTGCAAGCTTTTCATTTAACTTTATTTCCATATGCTTACTTAACAACTATAGGAATCCGCAAGGCAACTTAACTGGACTTCAAACAGTTATCCCCAAGCTGACTGAACACACTTGCCGACAGCGCAATTTTACTCACTGCACGGTACCAGCCCGCTCAACCTCGTGGATCTCGCCTCCTGCGGAGGAACGTGCAAACCTCCACAAGCACGGAGAGGCTCTGCTCAGAACCCAGGCACGAGAAACAGTTGTTTGTGTTCAAGTAACAGCTCTTGGAAAACACGAAGCTCTGACAACTTCAATCCTACTTACGTAGGTCACGCACAGCAAGGTTCAGGGAGGGAACACCTTTCCATTTCAGGGAAGTCTTACCTGATGGACGAACACATCTTCCTTGGTGTCATTCCTGCAAGACAACAGCAGATTGAAGTTCACGTACGAAATGCAACAGTGAACTAAAGTCAGTTCTTTGAGGTGGGTTCAAAACGCAGATGGGTCAAGACAACTAGCTTTCAGCATCAGCCTTGCTCCTCAACCCGCTCTCAACTAGTCCTGTACTAGGTTACTGCCTCATGTAGAGACTGCTGGTAGCCTACACAAGGTTCAGAGCACAAGCCAAGCTCCAGAAGTCCCTCCCGCACACCCCTCTGTCCTTCAGATGTTTGCAGAAGGAGCACCTGAGTGACCAGTCCACCATTTCTGGTTCTGCTCCCTGCAGGAGTGTGGCTACTGCCAGCTCTGAAACACACTGTGGTACCACTGCTCGAGCCTTGCACCATCTCCAGTCACACCCTCTCAGCCTGGATGTCTGCTTCATGTAAGGAATAACACCCCGGACTGGGCACCGAAGGCTTAGTCAGGCTGTGTCTGTGAGCACAGAGAGGGAAGAGCTGGGGTCCCTCCCCTCACAACAAACAGAAAACAGCTCAAGCCTGTAACTACTAGAATCAAAAAACACGACCACAATGCAGCTCCCACAAGTACCACGCTGAGGCTGGACAAGCGCACCACGGTACCAACTTCAGTCAGGAAAGTTTCCGTTCTGCAATTCAGAGGCACCGCTGCGGCAGCCTCGGCGCTGGGGTGAGAGCTGTACGTGTCACTTCCACCGCTCACAACAAACTCACGCTCAGGCTTGCGTCGTAACAACCCAACCTCACTGCGGGAGGAGTTTCACTCGTCTGTGGAATGGTTTGAATCAATAGCAAAGTGACTTTTCTTTCCTAGAATGACTGATTAAAGAGAATGCAAAGCAAGCTTGTGTGCAAATGTGCTCAGACTTGGAGGGCTTACAGGTATGGGTAATGCAATAGAGAATTATTTTTTTTTTTAAAGATAAAGCTAGGTGTTCCTCACCCCTTGTTTTAAAACACAAGGATGACAATTAAGACCCTTCCAAAAATCCAAGCTACGGCTATTCTGTCAGACAGCACCAGTAACAATAAGTCAGCTTGTTTCCTCCCGGAATTGATGCCTACAAGGCTACTAGAAAAAAGTAGGCAAGAGAAGAGGCAACAGAGCTGTGTCAGTCTGACCATCTCAAGGCAGCTTTATCTCCAAGGCCCCACGACACAGCATCCATAATCCCTTGCACAGCCCGAGCCTGAATACTTTCTTCTTCGCAATCCAGATACCAGATGCTCCAAAAGCTGAAAACCTTCAGCAGAGCTGGTTTTCAGTAAAAACATTTAGCACCTTCCCTCACTCTCAACTGAAAAACAGTGGTAGGAAGCGCTCGTCGCCTGTGCTCTGCACTCCTGCCCAAGTTTGATTTTGGGCAACCCCACCAGATGCTTCTTTTTGAAGTCCTTTTGAAAAAAAAACAGTTTCCATTTGAGAGGATGTTGGGAGTTTTAAACCAAGGAATGACTCAGTTACACAGATACATCATTAGTTAAAAAACATAGAGGTCAGTTTTAAAGCCCACGATTCCCAAAGCCATTTCCCAGCAAGCACACCTGGACACAGCGGTGTGGCTGGTTTAAGTGACAGTGATCGCTTCCTCAAAGAAAATGAAATGGTAGAAGAGAGAGCCCCACTCCGCAGACTTAACAAGCCATTTAGCTTATTTTTGCACTAAATGAGTCTCCTCTCAACATCCTTAATCCATAAAAATAAAAAAAAAAGGCATCAGACGAGCAGACAGATGAAGGGAACGCTGCTGCCGAGTCCAGCGGAGCGCTAAATCCAAAGGCAGATCTCGACATGCGGCTCCAGTAATGGCAAGAGGACTGAGCCAGCAGCCTGCACATCCATTTAGTATTTTGACAACGGTGAGAAACAACTGACAGGCGCTCCCAATTCAAAATGGTACTTCCGAACAGAAACGTGCTCCTGACATTAAAAGATGGCAGGAAATACTTGAAGTTAACGTGCACCTACATCGAAGCTAAATTTTTAGCTCCAACGCTAATTTTAGCTGCAGGCGGACCCGGCTGAAGCACAGACAAGCAAGGGCAGGAGCTCCCGCGAAGTTTTCGCTCGCCGAGAGACTCCAGAGCTGAGGAAATGTCCTCCAGTTCGGTTCTCAGGCTGCGGCTCTAATCTCTTGATAACACGAGATCATGCTGGGTTTCTCATTAAAAATGGCAACCTCAGGGATTAAACAGCTGCCAAATTAATGACTGGGGAAGCCATTCAGATGTCTTAACTGGCTGCTGGTGCTTCCTTGCCTGACTCACATCACCGAGCGCTTCCACTACGGAGGGAAACAGGAAAAAAGCCTTCCCTAGAGGTAGAGTTTGTGGCCTATGACTTTAAACCCGGTTCCAAAAGCCAAAGACGCCCAAGCTTAGAGCACTGATGAGCTCAAGCTTAGAGCACCGATGACTACTCAGCATTTAACATTAAATCCTACACAAAGAATGGAAACTGGGCAGGCTCAGAGTCGAGTTTTTAAAGTCACAGATGCAAAACCAATTAAGGAGCGGACAGTTAAGACTGGGTCATAATGTAACCATCAAAAAAACCACCCCAACTCAACAGTATTTAAACCAAACCTAAATACAAGGCCCAACAGAAGCACCAGTCTCTACACTTGCTTCCCTGAAGAGGGATTCCCAAGTCTCCAGCCAATTTCTGAAGCTGTGGGTGAGGGTGTTCAATGGGAACAGTTCTTTGGAATATGGCCTCTGCAAAACAACCCATGGAACTGAGGGGTACCAGAATTTCCCATTTTTAGACGCCAGTTCCAAGACTCCTCTAGTACTGGACAGCTTCACCAAGACACCAACTTTAAGTACGTACACAACGCTAAGCGCTCACATCTGTCAGCCAACTACTGTCACAAAAAAGAATCTTCTAGGCACTTGTTTCTTACACCCTCCTGTCTCATGATATAAACCAAAGGTGAATATTGCTGCTTTCCCCAGACATTCTGAGTTTCCTCAGGAGAGCCACAAAGCGCTCACGACCCATTTTCGCTGGCACTGATGCGCCCGACCTTCACGCGGGAGTTCCCACGACTGTTTCGCGCGTGCAAAGGCCCAGCAGC
>NW_009731624.1:6195-6479 GCF_000703405.1 Apaloderma vittatum | reverse complement strand
GATTAGAAGGACGATGCTCACAAACCACAATCTGGGAGTCCCCAAACAAAACCCTCAGAAAGGCAGCTCCCTGGGAGGGAGCTCACTGATCTGGGCTGTGACGAACACCCGGTGCCGCAGGGCTCGAGGAGCCCCCACGCCTCAGATCTCACAGCACCAAGGGGAGCAGAAACGTCATTACTGTCCCTCTCCCAAGGGAACAGGGCCAGACCGTGCAGCATCGTTACCTGCCCTCCCGCAGCACAGGCGGCGACCAGGCCGTACTGTCCCCCCTCCTTCTTCAA
>NW_009731624.1:4326-6159 GCF_000703405.1 Apaloderma vittatum | reverse complement strand
GAAAGGGTGTCCCAGCGAGAGCGAGCCGCCCCAGTTATTGAACTTCTCCAGAGGAGGGGCCCCGACCTGCAAGAACAAGCAGAGGGACACACACATCAACCGCCCATCTGGAAGGAGCTGGCCTGACCGACTCAGCACCACCAAATGGTCCAGCCTGGCCACGGAAAGTGGGTTTTGGCACCTGATGATGGGACAAAACTGTGCTCAAGGCTTTCCTGCTTCACCCGCAGTCAGACAGGTACAGCTCTGCTGTTAGAAAGCAAGGACAGAGCCCCCCCGCACTGTTTTTATCCCCTGCTTTCCAACAATTGTCATGGCTCTACATCTCCACCTCCTTCTGGCAACAGTAATGCCAGTTCCCAAAGAAACCCCATTTGCTAGCCCGGAGCTCAAGAACCATCACTCCTCCTCACAAAAAAAACAGCACCAGCCCTGCTCTGCAGCCCTGGGTGACAAGGAATTCCATTCATCTTAAAACTGAAGCGTCTTGACTGTGTCTTACCTTTGACTTTCTGCCCATGTAGTTTTGTGCGAACCAGTCGGAATCCATCGCCTTCAGGTTAGCCAGGATCTGCCCCTGCAAGGGACGGGAGGGACACGTTAACAAGGGTAAGGGCAGGCTTCAGGGAAAGCGACAGCAAACAGGTTTCTCAGGATCAGCTACAGCCACAGAAGCAATCCAGGTAAGCGGAAAAAGCATTTTAGATCAGCCCTGTTAACGGGCGTGAGCTTAACCCTAGCTAGAAGACACTGTCCAGTCACAGACTCATTCAGGTTGGAAAAGCCCCCTAGGATCACGGAGTCCAACCCCTGACCCTGCTCTGCAAAGCTCACCCCAACCCCACATCTCAACGGCCTTTAAACCCCTCCAGGGACGGGGACTCAGCCCCTCCCTGGGCAGCCTGTGCCAGTCTCTGGCTGCTCTTGCGGGGAGAAATTTCTCCTCCTGCCCAGGGTGACCCTGCCCTGGTGCAGTTTGCAGCCGTTCCCTCTGGTTCTATCGCTCCTTCCCCGGGAGAAGAGACCAGCCCCGACCTCTCCACCCCGTCCTGTCAGGCAGCTGCCGAGAGTGAGGAGGGCTCCCCTCAGCCTCCTCTGCTCCACACTCAACAGCCCCAGCTCCTTCTGTCGCTCCAGCCCCCAGAAATCTCTCTTGTGTCGAGGTGCCCAAACCTGGACACAACCCTCAAGGTGTGGCCTCCCCAGTGCCGAGCACAGGGGCACCTCACCAGAGCACCGCACATCCCCAGCCGGGTTAGTAGATGACGTACAGAAGTGGTTTCTTTCATACGAGGCATCTTGGGAAGGTAAGATTATTTTTTTCTGTATTATTTTAGAAGTACGTGTATTCCCTTGGTGACCTCAAGCAACTAAGCCACTCTTAGCATGGATTGTGTTACTGTAAAAATGTTATATATTTAAAATACATCTAGTATTTGGACACGAATGTAGAATTACACCTCTTACATTTAGCGACGGTCTCAACAAGAGCTTTCACCAACACAAAAACAGACGTCTGCAGACCAGCGTTTCACAGGTAGAGGCACCCTTAGTGTTCCGGGTACTTACAGCAAAAGCTTCGTGGAATTCGAACACGTCGATATCCGCCATGGTCAGACCGGCCTTCTCCAGCACTTTGGGAGTAGCGTAAGTTGGACTGAAGAAGAGGCAAGAAGCACAAGCCTTGCATGAACGTGTCTCCTTGCATCACTGTCCCTATTTTCCCCAGCGACCCACGTTCCAGCCCTTCTCTCTGGCGCAGCTCCCTGCCCATCCCGCTCCAACCAAAACACAACACCAGGGAACCACGGCTGGTACCAACACGCCGTGACG
>NW_009731624.1:3724-4298 GCF_000703405.1 Apaloderma vittatum | reverse complement strand
CCTGCCTTGTCAGCCCCCTCCCCATCCTGAGCCGCACCTCACACGCCAGCTCTTGCACCTTCACGAGAAGGCCTGAAGAGCCGAGCTCTCTCATGAGATACCACACAAAAACCAAAGGTGTAACGGCACGTCAAGGCTGTTGGGCCAGTAGGGACTGTTATGGGACACTCTTGGTCATCGCCACCTACCCCAGTAGCAGCTGGTCCTTTGGATCTTGGGACACGTACACAAAGTCCCTGCAGAGGAGAAATGCTCTTAGTAATGGGAAGAGGAGGAGGAGGACAGGAGGAAGAAGAAAGAAAGACACAGAACTGCTGGAGAGAGCCCAGCGGAGGACAACAAAGGTGACTGGGGGACTGGAGCATCTCTGCTGAGGAGAGGTCGAGAGAGCCGGGACTGTTCAGCCTGGAGAAGAGGAGGCTGAGAGGAGACCTTGGCCATGTCTGTCAAGAGCTGAAGGGTGGGTGCGGGGAGGATGGAGCCGACTCTTTTCAGTGGTGCCCGGTGACAGGACAAGGGGCAGCGGGCACAAGCTGGAACACAGGGAGTTCCATCTGAATATGAAGAAAAACTT
>NW_009731624.1:3048-3580 GCF_000703405.1 Apaloderma vittatum | reverse complement strand
AGAGAGGGTGTGGAGTCTCCTGCTCTGGAGACTTTCCAACCCGCCTGGACACGTTCCTGTGGGGCTGCCCTGGGTGACCCTGCTCTGGCAGGGGGTGGCACTGGATGGTCTCTAGAGGTCCTTTCCAACTCCAACAATTCCATGACTCTGTGAAGCAAGAGGCCACTGAGAGTTGTCCCTTTTTACCTCAGGTAGGCCTTCGGTTTGTAGCCCATCGCCAGAGCCTTCTCCTCGGACATGATCAGCATCGCGGAAGCACCATCTGTCTGAAAGAGGCAGAGAGGAGCGAGGTCACTGCCTGAAGGACATGCACAGCCTGCAGGCAACACGAGCCCAGCAGCCTCTGCAGAGCAGCTGGCAAGAGAGGACCTGGACAGAGCCCCAGCTCCCAGGGATCCCCTGTGTGAGGGGACAAAGAACAAGTCTGTGTGGCAGAGCAGATGGATGGGTGGATGGAAGAAGAGCAATGAAGCTCCCGACAAGGAGCTGGAGGGGCTGGAGCGGGTCCCGAGAAGGGCAGCGGGGGCGGGGG
>NW_009731624.1:0-2980 GCF_000703405.1 Apaloderma vittatum | reverse complement strand
GCTGAGGGGAGCCCTCCTCGCTCTCGGCAGCTCCCTGGCAGGAGGGGGCAGAGACACAGGGATGGGTCTGTTCAACTAAGGAACAAGAGATAGGACAGAGGAAATGGCCTCAAGTTGCTCCAGGGGAGGTTTAGATTGGACATTAGGAAAAATTTCTTTACTGAAAGGGAGATGAGACATTGGAACGAGCTGCCTAGGGCAGTGGTGGAGTCCCCTGGAAGACACCAACAGCGCTTCAGCTGGTCCCAGCACCAGGGCTGTGGCTTTTCTAAGTCCCTAGAATGTGAAGGAGTAAACAGCGGTGACTGGGGCTCAGATACACCTCACGGGATTTACACACCTACCATAGTAAAAAAGCTTCATTTAAAAGCCTCAGATAAAGAAAAAGGAGCATATGCAGAGCAGAGCTCCTCACAGATCCTGCTGTGGACTACAGGGCAAGCCTTGAAGTGGCAAGTTTAGACTAAAACGACTGATTTCTAGAATTACAGTAGGATCAATCTCATTCTGGAGCAGAATTTCTACACAGAATTTCTACACAACCCTCGTGAGGCAGCTCCAGAAAAGCCAACGGGCAAGACAGATCAAAACTTCGGGGGGGTTTTAGTCATTGATTTTAAAAATGAAACAAGCCGGTACCCGAGTTCACCGCATCGTAACACATTTCACAGTCACCCTTTGAAACAAATGTGAGAGCAGGTGATACTCCAAAAGAGGCGGCTCCTTCCCATGGATTATTCCAGCGGGATCTAAGTGCCTGGTGGGGGCAGAGGGTAAACGCGAGAGTTTTTTTCCCTTGTAGGGATGGGGAGTTGCTTTACCAGGAAGGAGGAGTTGGCCGCTGTGACAGTTCCGTGCGGTTTGACAAAAGCCGGCTTCAGCTTGCCCATCTGCTCCATCGAGGAAGGACGGATCCCGTTATCTTTGGTAACGGTATCTTTGCCTGTCGATGCAAAAAAAAAAAAAGTGTATTTAAACCAGGAAAGTCAGCAACATACGTGAATTTGCTCCTTGGGAGTCCAGGGGGAAAGATAATCAGGGAACTGTGCTTTTTTATGACAAGTGGGAGAAGGAAACGAGGGAAAGAATCCATTTGTGGTAGCAGGATATTTAACATATCTGCAAAGCAGCACTTCAAAATCAAATCTGCATCAAGACTGAGAAAATGAAGCACTGCAATCTGTTTACTGGAAGAAAAAAAATTGACCTACGTGGAAAACCCAGTCGATGAATTTAAATTCAGATTATAAAGCTCAAATTGTAGAACTGGGCCTCCTTATGGGTATGTATGGTTTTATGTAGGTTTTTGGGTTTTATATACGAAGAAGTAAGAGCACCAGGAAGAGCCAAATATATGAATCTTTAACAACAGCAACTGCTTAAATAAGCCAAAAAGTACCAATTTTAGACTAAAGACAGTATGTAACGGAGGACGTAGAAAAGTAAGATCTCTCCAGGGGAGTAAATACAGAGTTAAAAAAATGCCCAATCTGAACAGATATTACACCCAAGCGTGCCCATGGGCCAGCGGCGGGGAGGGCAGAAATAAGGCCACAGAAAGGATGGCTTCAAGCTTCTCCCCAAACTGGTTCCTGTCTGGTCAACCGGCATCTACCAAGCGAAATACATTTCAGCTCCTCCTCTCCAGCACCTGATTTGTCAGAGCAGGATTTATGAGGTTTTCTAGAAGTTGTTAATAGCTTGGGGTCAAAAGATGGGTTCTCTTGCCTCGCTGAAAGAGCAGCAGGGGATTCGTGGTGGAGCCATTCTGATTCTCCTCACTCTGTCCCCACACCAGCACAGATACGAGGAGGGCAGCACAAAATTTAGAGGCCCAAGGACACGTTTATAGATTTAGATACGCTTTTAGAAACGTGCTATTTTTCCAGCATTTCTGAGAGTTAAAATCCCTCTCAGACACGCAGAACACCCTAAATCCCCAGCACTTCCCCTCCTCTTCAAAACGAAATATTTCTTTGTTGAGCTAGAACACGGTAGCAAGGAAACACGCGTGCTTTTACCTGGCACTTTGAAGGGGACCACGTCAGCCAGCAAGCCCCCATCCTGGGCTTTCTTAGCCAGCGTGTGCGAGCGGAGCGCGTACTCGTCTTGTTCCAAACGGGAGACGGAAAAGGCAGCGGCCAGACGATCGGCAGAGTGCCCCATGGTCTCGCTGGTGGAGAACTCGGCCACGGCTGGGAGCTACAGAACAGGGAAATAAAGTCAGCACACGGCCACGGCCATCCCTCAGGAGAAACATCAAAACTGAAAAGTTGGGTAAGCCCCGCACGGCGAGGCCCTTCTGTTAAAGTCAGAGGTAATACACAGCGACCGCCACAGAAGCGACATGGTCGAAGGTATTAGAGGGACCAGAGCCTTCAGAGATTTTAGAAAAAAATAGATAAAAAGGAGGTCAAGACTGCTGCTGACCCCTGGGCTTCACAAACCACACCGGATTTTCAGACACAAAGAGCAGCTGCCTTGGGCTTCTCACAAGGGCTCCCCTACAAAGGGCAGCTTGACCTTTTGGGCTGAGGGGAAACATCACGTCCTGGGACCTTAAACCTCCTTGTCACACGCGTTCACAAGCAAAACCAGAGGCCGCAGGGGATTCTAGCTTGGCTTTCACTTTTCCAGCGGCACACAGCAAAAACCTGCACACAATTACAGCTGCCATTTTCATAGAATCACAGAATCATTAAGGTTGGAAAAGACCTCCAAAATCAATCCCACCCATCAACCCAACCCCCCCACGACCACTAAACCGCATCCTGAAGGGCCACATCTACGCATTCTTTGAACACCTCCAGGGATGGCAACTCCACCACTGCCCTGGGCAGCCTGTTTGTATCTTATCTGGACTTTGGATCTCACCTGTCTGCTGTCCACACGCTGTGCTTCGCCATGCGCATGCTAAAGGCAAGCGGCAACGTCACCCAGGTGCAGATCTGTTGCTGTGTGTGAGGGCAGGAGGCTCTGC
>NW_009731623.1:4708-5009 GCF_000703405.1 Apaloderma vittatum | reverse complement strand
GTCTAACACCGAGGTCGCGGGTTCGATTCCCTCTCCGTCCCCATGTGTTGCCAGGTCTAGTCGAGATGTGGCATCGCTGCCCAAAACAGGGAGGTTGGACTAGATGATCTCTAAGGTCCCTTCCAGCCTAGGCCATTCTATGAACTTCTATGAGTATCTTTGAACAGGATTCTGAAACAGAGCTTGAATTTCTATTTCCTTAAGCAGATGGTAGAAAGACATTTGGTGCAGCCATGAACAATCATAAACACATCTTTGAAATCTATAATTTTGTTCACTGATCCTAGTGGCTATTTTTTAT
>NW_009731623.1:0-4522 GCF_000703405.1 Apaloderma vittatum | reverse complement strand
GTTTCTGTGCAATCTGCTGTAGGTGAGCGTGCTCTGGCAGGGGGGCTGGACTAGATGATCTTTAGGGGTCCCTTCCAGCCCCTGACATTCTGTGATCCTGTGATATTTCTGGTAAGGTACTAGTTGTATATGGTAACGTATCTTGCAGTGCCTTAATAGTGACTCTGACCTGTCACAGAAGAGAGCCAGGCAAGGTCCAGTCAAATGTGACTGAGTAAAAAACTTGAGTTCAGACTCAACTCTATATTTTGCAGAGTTTCAGGGTTTGCAACTGAACTTTTTTTAAGAGAAAGTGAAGTTTTATTTTAGTGTTTCTGGTTCCTTCCATACCCATGAACTGAAGAACACTGAGCTAGGGTTTAGAACAGCTTCTCAAGAAATTTCCATCTCCGTTTTAGGAACAAGAGTACTTGAAAAGGTTTACACACTTCTAAGAAGTCTTTGTTTTAAACCCAAAGCTGTGATGTACTTTAAGCTACAGATGTTGTGGTAAATGCTTTGGAGGTCAAGGCAACTGCAGGCAGTTCTGAGCTCTGGGATATTTTCTTTCAAAGATGTTTTCTGAAAATGTTGTGCAGTTTGACCACAAGTTCATCTCTGACCATTCTTTGGAAATTATTAGTAAAGAACAGATTATGTTGGGTAGTGATGGTTTCTTTTCTGTCTTGGCTTCCTTCTAAATTTTGTGTAGCTACTAGGACTAGGAAAAGTAGTGGAAAGGGAGGTTAATCGAGCTTTTCGCTACTTCTATTTTCATTTGCACGAGTTATTATTTTACTAGTTTTCCATGGAAATAGAGTTATTTCAGCTGAAGGAATTAGGGATCCTGGATGTGAAAACTTACTGTTCTTGTTTGTGATGTGTTGGTGATACTTTGCGATAGGGATGGCAGAAGTGCTCAGAAATTAAATTTTTTTCTTGGGGATTTATCATATAAATTCATATCAGATGTTCAAATAAACAACCCCCAGAGTTCACACCAGAGAGTTAGCCCTCCACTTCTTTGCTCTTACTAACAGGAAATATGCTCAGGAGTTAAACTTGGATGTGTTGAATTCTAGTCCACTGTGATATATACAAAGCTGTATTTTATTTTCCTTGGTAGAAGGGAAGGAAAACAGCAACAAAACCCTCTTGTGCTCATCCTGGCATTAAATAGGTTATAAAATCCTGATACTAAACTGATGATTCTTTGCAAATCTGTAGAACAGTTTAGTCAAAGTACTTGCCAGTGTTTATGTTCATATTTTAAATTTGAAAAGCATTCATTTTCCAACTCACTGTCTCTTAAATCAGGTAATCATCTACTATGGAAAATTGTCCATAGCTCTTTGATTGTCCTATTGATGTTGTTGTTATATTCCGCATGGAAAGTTCATCACCCTTTCCTCTTGCATCAGTAGGAATGCATGTGTGCACAAGTATTTTGATGCAAAAGTGAGAAGTGATTGTGATTTGTTTGTCTGTGTCTGTGAAATATTTCAGCATTAAATGATTTCAGATTTATGTGGAGTGTCACCATATCAAGGGAGAAGAAAAGTAGATGACATCCTTTTGTTCTCAAGTACTCTGGATACAAATATATAAATAGTGTACACAATTAACTGAAGTCTCACCGAGTTTACATTAGTTTACCTGAGTTCTGCATGTCTCAGCATATTTTGAGATTAATTCCCTTGTTCTATACAATCATTAACCTACAATGATCATTGGAACCTCAAACACCTTCTTTATCCCTGTGGTTTAGTGTCTTATTTACAATAGGGTGGGCCTTCTGGAGTGAATTCTGGTTGGTTTGCTTTCAGGAGGAGGGAGCTATAGTTAGATCTTACTTGTTTTATGTCGCCACCTGCAAGACAGGAAATTTTGGTTATTTCAGTAATGTCTTTCTGGTAAATTTATCCCACCTTTTGTTTTCTAGCCAAGAAACAGAATTATTACCTTTTTTGCAAATGTGGATCTTAAAAGGGATTGATATTTTAAATTGCATGTCACAATCCTTTAATGATATCAGGCGGATTTTGCTGATGAGAGACTTTCTTCGTTGAGGTGAGCTTAGCTTGGGCAGCCTGGCAGACAATAGCCTTGCAAATCTAGAAGTTCTGTGTCTTTAAGGGTGGAGAAAAATCTCCTTTCCGAGGTTTGGTGTAGAAGAGATTTTTTCCTCCAGTATACTATATTGTCTGGTTGCAGACTTTTTAAGCTGTCAAGAGATAAATTTAAAGCTTAATCTGGAAAAAACATGAATATTTTCTATCAAATTCTGAAAAGGTGTTCCCAAAACAGATGGCAAGCTTCGTGCAGTGATCCCATTCTTTGCCTTTGTACTGTTGGTTTTTTCTTTGGTTGGTTGTGCCATGTGAAAGGGGGCTTTTTGAGGGATGGGTATGCTGGGATGCTTTGATGTATTTGATTAAATAGCAACACTAGAGCCCCTGATCTTAGCCTATTAAAATATATTCAGGCCTTTCTGTATTTTAATCCTTAAATCCAAGTCAGTTTTTTACTTCTGGGTCTGCCTTGGCAGAAAAAGAACGTGGACATTTCTTTGGATTTCAGGCATCCCACAGGTAAAAATTGCTTTAATTCGCATTTAGTCTTAGATAGCAACATGCATGAGGCATCCTTCATTTTGACTAAACCCACTGTAAGATCTCATGACAACTCCCTCCTTCAGTGTGGTCTTACTCTCCAAACCTTGTAATTAAAAATGAGATTAAAATCTGTATTTTCCTCTGAACATTTGTCTCTGACATTATCGTTTATGTTCCTTCCTGCTTACCATATTCTTACGTATATATGCACATTTAAAGAATATTACTGAAAGATAAAATCCAACATGTAAAATTTATGAAATGCCAGAATGTTTTCCTGTCCAATCTTAATTCTACCTCTTGTAATTATGTTAATTATGGTGTGCTCTTTAATTATATGAATCATAGTATTTTTAGTACAAGATACATACTTGATTCAGCACAGTGGATAGATGATGCTCACATAATGAGTAGTTATGCAATATTTTTTTTGCTCTCATTGTTCAGTTAATGCCTCTGTGGTTTATTTACTGAAATGATTCAAGCCTTGCTCAGAAGACAAAGTTGTTCATTTCCTTAGGGGTTTCATTCTTACCACACTCGTGACTAGAATTTTGATTACTTCTGATACTGATTTGTTTCTTCATTAGCCCAGTCAGGTGGGGAGATTATCTTTATTGTGGAGTCATAAATCTGATCATAAAACCTATGTGTGTTGCCGTTTTCCACTGGGGAGCTGAGAAAAAGTGGATTTCAGAAGTATTTACTGGTTTTTAAGAGCCCTATTTGAGACACGTATGAGCAGATTTTTATTATGTGACACTGAATATTCAAAGAGTATCTCCCATGTATTTCACTAGGATGGTGAAAAACTGACAGGAGGGCAATCTTTCGGCACAGTTTCAAGCTTCCTGTCTTTCTTTAAAAAAATATAAATCCCTCCAAAAAAAAACCCCAAACAATAAACCAGAGAAAATAATTAACTTGGCAATTTTTTTGTGTGTGCTTGGCCTGAGGCAATTCTTGGAAAAACTCGGACTACTCAAACTCTTCCCCTTTGATTCTCCAAAATTGAAATTCGCATTTATGAGAGCTCTTGGCATTAATAAGTCATTATAATATCTCTACTTATAGTTATTTGAAACCTTTTATTAATAGTGTCTGGTGAATACGGGCATTACAAAAGTGCTGTGTAGCATTCTTTTCCTCATCTCTGATGGCTTTGTCATTCCACAGTTTCATTCTACTGTGTCTTATTTTGGGTGAGGAGGAGGGAGATTTCTCCTTCAGAAAAGATTGTGCTGGAATCTACATTTCCCAACTGAACAGTATGTACGTAGGAAGAGCTCTCACTTAAACAGAACGGCATTTCTTGAAAAATTAATTAATTCTTAAAAAGATTTTGGCTGGCTGTATTGTAGAGTTCATTTGAACAACGGCTTGGTAGACGGAGCTCAAGGAAGGACCAGGGACTCCTCTTAGGCCTCTATCTCTTTCCTTTTGTTTTTTAATTGTCTGATTGAGATTGCATCAATGAGCTGTTCCACTGTAATTTTGGCATTGTAACTTATATTTTGATTTCCTGAAAATGGTTACTTACCTTTTCCTTCATATAAAATTGACTGCTGGCGTGGCAAGTAGTTAATTCTTTGTCCTTATTAGCATGAAAAATGCGCTGGTCTGATTGTGATCATTCTGCTTTCTACATAAGTATCAGAATCAGTCAATAGCTTGTAAGAAGGGATATTGAGAACTACATGAGATTTTTCTCAGAGGTGATACCAGTTTTCCCTAGTGCTGTGTGGAAGGAGTTTCTGTTTCTGGTACAGGCTAAATGCTGGTTTCTGCAGAGGCAAAACACCCACCTAAGCTGCTTGGAATCTCTCTTAGCATAAAACAGTCCTCCCCAAAAACCAGAATGAGATTGGGCTTCTATGATCTTAGCCTAGCTTTCTCACTTAAAAAATAAAATAAAATAAAATAAAATA
>NW_009731622.1:15723-15927 GCF_000703405.1 Apaloderma vittatum | reverse complement strand
GACAGGTTCCCGAAATGCCAGGAGATGAGTGAAGCAGGGGGAGCCCCTGGGGCTTCCCTGGTCACTTGCCCAGGCACGTGTGCACGAGCACAGGCATCACCTGCCTTTTGGGGCACGGGGATTTTTTCGTAGTTGGCGGACGTGCCGCAGGTCACCAACTGCTCTAGGCTGCCCGCAAGCGCCGGCACCTCGGCACGGGCCCGG
>NW_009731622.1:15106-15683 GCF_000703405.1 Apaloderma vittatum | reverse complement strand
GGGAAGCCAAGGCAAAGCTCCCGACCGCCGGCGAGCGCACCCTCTCTGTTTGCCTTTTCGCACAGCAGATCTGATGATTTAAATTAGGTCTCGATTCTTGTTTAAATTATAGTTTACTGTTCTGCGCCCCGCTCAGAAGTGAATTACCTTAAGCAGCGGTATTAATAACATGGTTATAATTAAGCTTCATTACTGTAGGCAGTTTGCTGAAACAAATTGCTTCTTCATTATTATTATGGCACCTTTGGTAAAAAGACATTTCCCCAGAATGCGACCTTGATGCTTTATATAGCGAAAGCCGGGAGATGATGGAGATGTAAGGATGAATTAGCATCTTTTACCTTCTACATCACGCTCATTAAAAGGAACGCAACTCAAGTCAAAACCAAGCAGCCTTGATGGAAATTTTAATCTAAGCAAAATGGATAATGAATAGGTTTGAACTTTTCCTGAGGTTTTTACGGCGATGCTTTATTTATATTAGACTTGTGCTAACGTGTAAACAAACAGAGCAGGGGTGGGGCTGAGGATGGACGGGAGTGGGGTCGCCCCCCCGCCAGGGCGGGCGCCACGCAGG
>NW_009731622.1:11903-15038 GCF_000703405.1 Apaloderma vittatum | reverse complement strand
TCCCCTGCAGCGGTCCGAGCTAAGCAAGACGTTAACTTCTGCACTATAAGCGCTCAGCGACTGAAACGGGGCTTTACGGAGGGGACGCAATTAGACAGAACCCGGAAAGAAAAAGGCAAAGCAGTTTTGGAAAAGATGACATTAAGAGCACAGGGAGAGTGGAAGCGACCTGTCTGAGCGCTGCATCAGAGGGATCATCACAGGTTGAGAAGGGGCCCCCCTGGGGCAGAAACCCTGCGAAGTGCATTCAGAGCCAGGCGATGCGTTCAGCTCAGCCAAACAGAGCCAAGAGGTAGGAAACTAAACTGAAAGAAATAACCTTTCTCTTTCCTCCTGCGCCTAAAGGAGGTCTCAAGCGTCATCCCCTCCCCTGGCCCAGGACAGGGTCTCCATCCCCCAGAGCTGCCTCCAGTCGCCCACGTGGATGCGCAGGGACGGGGTCCGGCGCTACACCTTCTCCCTCGCTGGGGACCCAAGCGTTTCCACGAACAACAGAAGCAGCGCCAGAAGAATAAATTGCAGTGACTCTTGCATACACCACCAGGCTAAAGAGAGAGAAAACGCAGTACGTACCTCATAGGCACCTCCTCCTTCCCAAAGAGATTTTGAAAGCACCCCCAGGCTCGTCTCTGCTACTGAGGGGAGCAGGGGAAGGCGCCCTGACCCCACACTCTCTGTCTCCAGGTCCCCAAGTGAGCCCTGCAAGAATGTGCTCCTGCTCCTCCCAGCTTCCACACAGGCCACCAAAAGCAGCTGCCCTGGGCAGTCCCACTTTAAAGGGTTCCCATAACGCAGGGCAGCTGCTCCCCTCCCCAGGTGCTCTGATTTCACCCCTAGACACCAGAGCACGTGGCCCTCACCTGACACCCACCAGCACCCCTGGGGTCATGCCCAGGAAGTATTGGCTCTATCCCGTGCACCGCAGGTCTCCTTTTCTGCAGGCAAAAAAATCACGGCGCTGACAAGAAAAGCTCGCTCACCCTCAAAACCCACAGAAAATTGCTCCGACCCCTGTGAGCAACTGTTACCGGGCAATTAAACCACCTTCGCCAAAGGTTACCCACAAAAATATTTCTCCCCGTTGTCAAACAGGGCATTCACTGGGTCTCAGCATGACCTTTAGTGTGACAGGATTTACGCCGCGCACCCAGACGTGCCCGGGGTGCAGGGGGGTGCGGACCCTCCGCCCCGGGCAGAAGCCAAGGCAGCGTCACCCGAGCGCTCCTTAAAAGTGAGGTTTTGGCTCCGCGATTTCCCAGGACGTTGAGCCACGCAAGTCGACGGTCGGCTCTCGCATAAGGCCTCTGGAAATTCCCCCCCGGCTCCGCACATGCGTGCCTCTGCCCGCGTGTGTACACACGCTCATTAAACAAATGCTAGCTATCAATTTCACTGAGTGCTTATTCTGATAATAGCTATATTTATCATTTAGCATCTCTGGATGCAGTTCAAGTTTCAAATCTATTACGGGTATTATGATATTTAATAACTGTGTTTTATTTTTAAACGCAATAAAAAATAAAGATAAGGAGATTTTTTTAAAGCCCCCTCCTGGGCTCTGAATCCATCTCTGTCACCGACACGCTGAGTGACCTTGGAGAGGTCGCTTATTCTCTCTGTGCTGGAGTTTTTGGATCATAAGACGGGGATAATCACACGATCTGCTGCCGAGGAGAGGAGGGGGTGTTGCGAAGCCTCCTTTTTAATTCATGTTTATGGAGTGATTCCATCTTGCAAGACGGAAGGGGCCGGCTCCAGCTCTGTTGGTGTTTCATGCGAGAGTAGCTGGACACCCCTGATGCGCAACCGTGGCCAAGCACGATGGGACGGGTGGCACGGGTGGGTCCTGGTGGGCCCATCAGCAGTCGTCAAGGGGTCCCAAAAGCCCCCCAGCATGCCCTGCCTGCGGGAGCAGCGCCAGCGCAGGTACCACCCCAGAGAAGGGGGCGATGCCAGCCCCCCCGGGGCTGCGGAGCACGGTACACACGTGGGGAAAAGCACGAGAACGCCCCTCGGGAGAAGGCGTGATGTACAAGTTCATAAGCCGGTCACCATTATCACCTTCTTGTTAATAATAATCCACTTCTTTCAGAGGCATCGGGCTCCCTGCCCCCATTCCCTGCCCTTAGACTGCACGGTCCAGCGGCCTTCCACCCTTCCGCCACAGAGTGGACAAATAATTTGCATAACTTAATTAAATTTACAGTAATCTCCACCGAAGTCAGCCTGTAAGGGATGGTGTGTACACGGTCTTAAAGCAAATCACTGCCAGTGATGAAAGAGCCTATTTCAGTTAAGCAAATTATGAGGAGGCGGGTGATGTCCTCGGTATAATAATTCCGTGTGAATTATTTATATGGAATCTGCAATTACACCGAGCAAAACAGTGTTTGTGTGCATAAAGCACACTTCATTAGCCAACCACCTGTTAGGAGCGCCGGCGCCGCTGCCGGCAGCAGCCCCCACCGATCACCCGCTGCCGGCCATGGAGCAGGGGAGCCCCGTTCCCAGGACAGCCGCAGCAGCTGAGCAGGGATTTTTCCAGCGGTCCAGGAAACGCTCCATCCCAGGTCAACCTTAAATGGGGTTTTTTTCACCCTGAGAAAGGTCCTGCTTAGGGTTACTGAATGTTTTTTAAACCACTGCCTAACAGAGAGCTTTAAAGGAAAGGGATTGCCTGCTTGCGTCAGTCCCCGGAGGATTTCACAGGGCAAACAAGGTCGCTTCGGCAGAGATCCAGTCAACCCGGTCTCCAAAGAAGGAAGAATTTCCTCCTGCCCCTGGTTCCACACTGCGAGGGTGGCTTTCGCAGCGAGAACTCGACTTTTCTGGCAGAGCCACTGACCCGATAGAGCACGTGCTCCGGCCCGTCGAAGGGCGGACCGGTGCTGAATGTTTAATGGAAAAAAACTCGAGTGCTTTTTCTTTAAAGATTTACCATGTATAAATGTATGAGAGTGTTAAAGGCAACAATTAACTTTATTGGAAACTTTATATTCTCCAGCCTCATTACAACTGCCAACAAGATCTATTATTAGTATTACTATGCAGATAATGTAATAAAAAGGGTATTTAAAGTGGATACTTTTACACTGAAATAAAATAGCTTTTCTTTCGCGTTCTGCCTGCCTCTTT
>NW_009731622.1:10874-11892 GCF_000703405.1 Apaloderma vittatum | reverse complement strand
GTGGCACTGCAGCGGAGCCCTGGCCCCAGACCAGAGCCTTTTCTGTCTCCGGCACTGCCCCGCTGCAAGGGACAGCACCGCGCCAGGGAGCCCGGCCTCGTGCTCCTGCCCTGGATTTACTGCCCAGAGATCAATGGCTCTGTCCATCTCTGGTCACGCCACCAAGCCTGGCACTGGTGAGCAGCCTGCCCAGGGCACGAGGAGGAGGAGGAGGAGGTTGCTGAGGCTGCTGGGTTGGCAGAAAGCACGCTGCATGGCCGGCCTCCTTCCCATGCGCGGGACCGCTTCAGGTCTTGAAACCTGTGAGGGTTCTTTAAACAGTGCCAAGCGCTCACTGAAACAGCAAGGGCAGAACAAAGGACTGGCCGTGTTTCTTAGAGACAACCCCCATAACCCAGAAACGTGGGCTGCCGGAACCGGAGCGGTGCAGCTTAAGAAAGCGTTGGGTGCTGTTTGCCTTCCTGCAGCAAACCCGTGACCTGTCGCAGGGAAAAAAGCAGCGCATCATCAGCCCACTTATTCAATTAAATCCC
This sequence comes from Apaloderma vittatum, assembly GCF_000703405.1. Classification (NCBI taxonomy): domain Eukaryota; kingdom Metazoa; phylum Chordata; class Aves; order Trogoniformes; family Trogonidae; genus Apaloderma; species Apaloderma vittatum. The sequence continues at coordinate 11,359 of NW_009731622.1, read as the reverse complement.
CTGCCTTCTGCAGGGAAAAGCGTCAACGGAGAAATCCCTCCTGTCCCAGCGCGCGCCTCTGCGCAGGCTCCTTCGCAGCACTACAGGGCCGGGAGGCAAGCTCGCCCCTCTTAACAATGCCAAATTTTTTTCCTGTTTTGTGAGACACTTACATTTCTCACCCATGACGGCTGCTCTTCTCGCAGGGCTTCCAGTTTCAGTGCTGTCATCCCGAAGCTTCCTTTCATTGAATCCCTTCAAAGCAACAGGTAGCAGCGGGAGAAAAGGCAGCCTTTCAAGAATAAAGAAACAAAAAGGTTTCCTTTTGTGACACAAATGTCAGGACTCCTTCTCCTCTCGCTAGCCTTGTGCTTTGAGTGATAATTTAAAAAATGAAGTCAAAACCCAAAGCAGAAGCTGTCCGAGACACTGGCTCATCCCTGCTGGCACCTTCACCTCCCGTGTCACCAGGAAAACCACAGCAAGAGCAGAGAGAGCCTGGCCGG
>NW_009731622.1:10360-10841 GCF_000703405.1 Apaloderma vittatum | reverse complement strand
GGGGCAGCTGCGGCTAAACCCCGGGAGCCGCGGGCGAACAGCGGGATTTCGGCTGGCGTCAGTCCCCAAGGCATCGCCACTGCATGGAGGGAGAGGCATTCGGGGACCTCGAACATGGGCTCTCTCGTCATAAAAAAGAATCTATTTCATCTGTGGGGTTAAATTTTAAATAACTGTCGGAGTAGAGCTGCTCTCCGCTGCGCTATTCACATTCTGCTTCTGCAAGAGTCCCCAGGGGAGATTCAAATTCCATTTAAATAAGCTCATTTCTCCTTCCTTTTGTAATATTTCTCCAGCGCAGGGCAGGGGCAGGACAGCTCTGCCCAGGGCCTGGCTTCCACTCAGCCCTGTGGTGCCCTGGGGCACGCGCAGCACCCTTTGCCCCTGCAGACACGCCGCGGTGCCGGGACGGCTCCGGCAGAGCCGGGGGGAGCGTTTCGGTGCCGAGGGGCTCTGCAGCCGCGGGGGGGGGTGCGGGCCC
>NW_009731622.1:9377-10061 GCF_000703405.1 Apaloderma vittatum | reverse complement strand
TCAGAGCGGCAGCAACAGGTATTTTGGCAGCTCTTAGACGCGGCATCCAGGATTCGGGGCTGCTCAGGAACCCGTGAAATGCTGCAAAAATCAACAGGTGCCAACTGATCTCCTCTGATGGGATGGTCCCAGCAGGAGCAGGATGGGTGCACCAGGGACCACCGCAGCCCTCCGCTCCTCGTTCGGAGGCGCTGGCATCGCTGCCCTGCTGAGACTATGAGGCCTTCATCCTGCCTCCTCCTCCTCCTTGAAGGGTGGCAGAGGATGCTGCCAGGTGCCCGTGGACCCCGTGTTACGGCTGCAGCTTCTCCGTGCTCCCCACGAGCTTCAGGCTGCGATGGGATGCCGCGCGCAGCCGCGTGCAATTATCTGCGGGGAGCTTGGCCGTGCTGATAATTTGTTAGCTCCGCACATATCTCTGCTAATTATAAATCTCAGCTGAGATTTGCATTTTTATGAAATGCTTGTGCTAGAAATCTTTATAAAAAGACCTGGACATATTAATTCAACCTAATCTCGGTCATTTCAGGTTCCACAGGAAAGCGTTTTCATCAAGCTACAAAGCCCACATCTCTAACTTTTCAGTTCCAACGAAGAGCACGCCTCCGCATGAAGTTGGACATTTATCTGCCAAGACGGTGCTTATAATGAGAGCTAACGAGGTGAGAGCCCTCCGCAGCCCCG
>NW_009731622.1:8807-9100 GCF_000703405.1 Apaloderma vittatum | reverse complement strand
AAGATGAAGAAGCGCAGCACGAGGGGCCCAGGCACTTACTGCGAGTGACCGCCTTGCCATCAGTGGGGACTCCTTCAAGTGGCCTTTCCCAGCTGAGGCTCAAAGCCCGTAATTCCATCAGCAATTTGTACCTCATCCGAAATGCCTTTGTCTGGAGCCAGGGGAAAAAAGAGATTAACTTTTCCTCCCTGAAATACAGCCGCTGGATGCGAGGGAATAGCGAAGGCAAATAAGCAAAGCAAAGTTAAGCTTTCTGTACAGAGCCGGGGGCTTAACGGTGCAGATTACAGCAG
>NW_009731622.1:8217-8495 GCF_000703405.1 Apaloderma vittatum | reverse complement strand
GCAGGAGAAGAGCGAGTGTCTCGGGGCAAGCTCAAGGAAAGGTCAAGAGCTCTCTTTATTGCCTTCAATAATTTATTAAGTGCCCATACTCAAAGACGCTGGTGCCAAGTACAAAAACGAGAGTGGAGAGGCAATGCAAGCAGGGCGGAGGGAGCGGGAGGGCGGTGGGCAGAGCTGCGCTCGAAGCCCCCCAGCACATCCAGCAGCCTCAGCAGCCTCCCCACCTGCAGCAGGTGCCGCGGAAGCTTCTGGCCGGTACCTGCTGGGGAGGGGGGTCC
>NW_009731622.1:6931-8185 GCF_000703405.1 Apaloderma vittatum | reverse complement strand
TGGGGCCGGCTGTCGCTGTGCGGCTCCACCTGCGCGGGAGCGCCAGATCAGCTTTAGAAAAGCAGCCAAAGTTTGCGGGCTTATCCGAAGCGAAGCTCCAGTCCCCGCGAGGTTTGCCCTTCACTAGGAATTAGAGACAAGTTTCCAGCGCTTTCCTCCACCATCTGCCCCGGCTTTAGTTGAAATGCAACGTTTTACTCTGGCAATCAGTAGGTAATCTTGTCAGCATTACTTAGAGAAGCCGGGTCTGTCCTGCCCATCTGATGCTCTGTGCAGCAGAGGGAAAATCACGGCTCCCTCTTGAAAGGAGGGGAGAAATTAAGGTTGACTTTGGCACAGGAAAACAAGCGATCCAGAGATGACAATGTGCCACAGGAGCTTAAAATAAGCATCAACTAATTCAAACAAAAACAAATCTGCATTGAAAACAGACTCTTCCCCAGACCACATCCCCACTTTAAAGTGCCTTTGAATTCTCCCCGGCGCATTTAGAACATGCTCTCCCTTCACAGCCTCTCGCTCGCTTTGTTTTGCTGTTTGGTAGCAGGCAAATGAGGGCTGAAGTTTGAAAAGATGTTAGCACACGTGCGAGTACTAATAAATAGCTCTGCACGCCGCGCCGGCTCCCGGCGCTTTGTGCTCTGCCCCGGCACCCCTCCTGCGGGCAGCGAGCAGGGAAGGGCAAACCCACATTCAAAACACCTCTCGCCACGTTTTTTCTCTCTAATGGCAAAAAAAGCAGCTTTCATCTTCAAGGGGCCTGGCCTGGGCTGTGAGCGTCGGCAGCTCCAGCTCCGTCCCTGCCCCGTCCCAGCTCTCCCAAGGCTGAGGGGCTGCCGGCCACCCTGGGAAAAGTCGCTTCTCCAGCACCAGCACCAAAGAAAAAAATGCAGAATACCAATCAAGAACAGGGGAGCAGGAGAACGGGAAGAAGTGCTCCCCGCTGACTCCCCGAGGCTGGCCAGCGCCTCCGGCAGCTCGCCCGGCTTCTCCAGACGCCACCAAGAGCTCCTCTGTGCAGGAGCCAGCACCAATAATTAATAAATCTCGCAGAAGGGAGTGGAAGAGGCTGTCGGGTGTGCAGGCGCTACCGGACTCGATGAGGGTGCAGGCTGAATCGCTGCCTCCAGTGAGCGCCTCGTTCTTTCCTCACCGCTTTTCTGCAGGTGACAGAAGAGACCCATGTCCCAGCACCAGTGCCCGAGCTGTCCCCTCCCCGGGCGGCAGGAGAGGGGATAGAGGGGGACCCGGGCA
>NW_009731622.1:6603-6884 GCF_000703405.1 Apaloderma vittatum | reverse complement strand
GCTGCTGCTTTTGGGGCAGATTATGGATTGTTTGATATGGAATTTCAAATGATCGCTTAAGTAGCTAATTAGCTCGTGGCAACTTGGAGCAACCTGGGTGTAGTGTGTATTTAAGTGTTTAATGTCTTTTTTTTCCCCCCTCTCTTCCTTTCTAATTGGCATTTAATTAAAAGGATAAATAAAAAAAGAAAAGCAGCTTTGCCTGGGCTGCCTGGGTTTAAATATTAAATAGTTTGCTTCTCCTCAAGAAGTGCCGCAGCGTGCGCTCTGGTGGCAGAGGC
>NW_009731622.1:5162-6509 GCF_000703405.1 Apaloderma vittatum | reverse complement strand
CTGGGTGTCCCCCCCAGGGGAAGCATCCTCCGTGCCCCCGGGGAGCCCGCCAGGGGATGCTGGGGAAGGAAACATCCATTAGTGCAGCACTCGATAACTTCTGCTTTCTGATTCATGGCGTTCCCTAATGTCTGAACATCGCCTGGCGCTCTCGCCGTCTCTCCTGGCAAGGGCGGCGGGGCTGCCTGCCCGGCAGGTGAGGTTATAACGGCATCCCCAGGGCTCGGATGTCTCCACTGCTGCTCCAGCAAGGACGAGGCAGTCCGGAGGAGCTCCGGGCCCCGGCGGTGGGTTCAAAGCCCTTCTCTCCAGAGCTGAAATAGCAAAAGGGGAAGGAGACCATGTCCCCTGTCCTCAGGGCAGCACCTCCTGAACCGTCGGTGAGTGAGGGGATTACAAATCCCCGCCCTGTCGGCCACCCTGGATGACCGATTGCTCTGAAAAGTTGGTGTCCAGAAGTTTAACTTTGCCCCCACCTCTGCCGGAGTTTGGGGGGATCTGATGCAAACCACGGCAAGAGCGCGCGCCTGTGAGTACCGAGCGTGTTCACAGGTTAAAGTAAATCCAAAGTTACATCTGAAAGCCGAAAGATGAAAGTGGATCACAGGGCAAAGATCAAACAATCTAGAACCACTTCTAAGCCTTTTAGTGTTGCGGATTATTAGCATTTGAAAGTGAAGAGCATTAGTGAAAGAAGAGAATGGGGGGCGCAGGAAGGAAGTTCTGTGTGCGGATAAAAGTGAAGTAAGTGACAGTGGAAGAGGAAGAATGAAAATTATCCGGCTTATTAAGCACCACACAGACCGGCCGCACACACCCCAACAGGGAACCACCGGCTGGGCTGCGGACGGCAGGCACACGTGTCTGGGGCCGTGTCCCTGCTGGGACACTTCCAGGGAGCCTCCCAGGGATGCGGCGGGCCCTTCGACACTGGCATGGGGAGGGAAACCTGCGCGGAGCGGCAGGGGCAGCTGTGGGGTGCAGCTCAGGGCTCCGCAGCCGGAACCTGCGGCAGCTTTGCTCCCCTTCCGCCGAGCGACACCCAGCAGCAATTGCGCGCGACCGGGCCTAACGGAGCTCGCACCGCTTCCGAACGTGGCCCCTTTCTCCGCTTGAGGGTTGCCAAAAACTCTCTTAACGCAAGCGTTGTGGGAGAGCGTTAATTGATGTTTGCCAGAGCTTCCCGAGGCACTGTCCCACACGCCGCTCTGGCTGCCCGAGGGCTGAGCTGACCCCCCAAGCGATGGGGGCATCCCGCTGCTGCCGCGGTGTCCCGCCGGCACCGGGCACCCCCGTCTCAGCTGCTCCTCTCTGCCTTTTCCAGCGGCGAAGCGGGGGGGGGGGGGG
>NW_009731622.1:4719-5088 GCF_000703405.1 Apaloderma vittatum | reverse complement strand
CCTGCTAATATAGGAGATTGATTCACTGCAGTGTAACCCCCCAGGGGCTTTACACACAACTCTGACTAAACTTCCCATAAAATCAATCCAGCCTTTTCACCACTTTTGACAGGGTGTTCTAATATTAATCTACTCCCCTTGTCAGTCAGCCCCACTAACAAAGGCTCTAATGATCTTTAACCAGGCACAAGAAATACGACACGGGGAGGTGGAGGACTCCTCCAGAGGAAACAAAAAAAACCCCCATCCTCACAGAGGTGAAGGACTCACTGCTGAAAATAACGATATTGCAATCCCTGTTAACAAACGGTAGCAATGAAGGTGCGAGGGGCTCGCCGGGGGAGGGTGGGCCCGGCCGGCGGGGGGGGT
>NW_009731622.1:3908-4271 GCF_000703405.1 Apaloderma vittatum | reverse complement strand
CAACCCCTCGCCTCAATTCCTCCCACCTGGCTCGGCCCTGGCCCCAGCGAGGTGTGACCCCAGGGGGATGAGGCTGGCAGACCTCATTCCGAGGTGTCAGATGGGCTCGGTTTGGCACTAGATGTGTCTTAAAGACAAATTGGAGACCGTGGCAAGATTTTCTTTCAAGCAGAAATAGGTGTTTTCTCGCGTACTTGCTCTTTCCTCCCGCAGCGGCGCGGCAGGCAGCGCCTTGCACCCCCCAGGCACCCACAGAGCATCGCTGGCTTAGAACAAGAGCATCGCTCCGGCCACAGGCCAAAGCCGGGCCCGGCGGTAACCGTGTGGTTTGCATGGAGCAGGCTGACGGGCCGGCACCCGGCA
>NW_009731622.1:1864-3668 GCF_000703405.1 Apaloderma vittatum | reverse complement strand
CGGGCACCAGCAGCCCCTGGCTTCGTGCCTTGAGCCCTACCGCTCCCCTTCCCGCGTCAGGCAGGGGCAGGGCAGGTTTTGTACTGGCAGCATGAAGCAGCAAAGTGCTGCCGAGCTCTGCAGGGCTCAAACACACGTGCCCTGGCGTTGCTTCCTTCAAATGGAGACGCTGGAAATCAGAGGAGGAAACTCAAAAGGGACCATCACCTGAATCACTCTAGCAGTTAACAACCCCCACAAAATCTGTAGGAACCCCTCACTGGGCTTAATTATATTGCCAATGGAATCCAGATATTTACCTAAAATTAGTGCCGTGCAGACATCGTCAGGAAATCGCAGGGACCTGGCCTAAGGATCACCGTAAGGCCTTCTGCTGGAAAAGGAGGTCCTGAGCGGGTCCTACACGAGCCACAAGGCTGAAAACAAGTCTAACGGTTTGATGGGCTTCCCCCTCGACAGAACGCTTAACGACGCATCTTGCAAATGCTCTCGCCAAACGGATTAGCCACATGAGCTACTCGCCGCCCTGGCGGAGCCTTTTTGGCAGCGTTTGCAGGGGCTCCCATGCCTCGTTCCCCCTTCCCTGCCCTGGCAGCACAGGGCAGATGAGCTGGGCTTTGGGGTGCCGAGCCAAGGCATTTCCCTGGAATCAGTGGCGGTTCTCTCCGGAACCAAGGCGTCCCTGGACGGGAGCAGTGCCGTGTCCCCGCCGCGGACACGCACCGTCCAGCACCCCTCGCTGCCTCAGCTCCTCTCCCGCATTCAGCTGGGATGCGACGAGGAGTTGTCCTTCCAACAAGCTCCCGAGGACGCCCATTAACGACGCGCCGCTCATCGCTCCGCGCTCTGAAACCGCTCGGTGGGCAGTGTGCCGTAATGGAACTTTTAGCTCAAGTAGCAATGACTTTGACCGTGCAAAATTACACTCCATTCTGGCCAAATTAACTAGCTGATGCCTTGCATTAGTGTAAAATCCTCCATCAAGGCATGAAGGCTGCCATTAAAAACGCTCAAGGCCAAAATCAGGGCGGTGGTGGGGGGAGGAGGGGTGCTGGGTTAGCCGTCCGGGGCGATGAATGCTCCCCATCCGTGTGACACCGGCAAAGGGAAAGGCAAGGAACTGCCAAAGAGCTTGTTCGTTTTGCAATTACGGACGAAATAAAAAATCGCTTGGTCTAATTAGACCTCTTTTAGGAAGAGAACTGTGCAAAATAAACTCCGTTTCATCATGGATGCCAGCGCCAGTCTCTCTCGCGCTCTATATGCTTACGAGTAAACGTGGAAGGTCAATTTGCTATGTAAATTTTCGTAAATTTGGCTAAACTAAAACGATTACCCTAATGCGTATGCAAATTAGCTTAACTGATAATGACTTCTCTCCGTAACTTTAAAGAAGGGGGAGAATTGTTCCAATTGTGGCAATCCTCTAAAGCGTTTCTTTGCCCAATAAAGAAACGATATCTTGACAAATTAAAGAGAATATAATGAAATCAGATTAATTAATGCTAAGACCAATTAGCACATGCAAAGAGACAGGGAGAGATTTACAGAAGCAAAACTCACCAGAGAAGACTGCGGGAATTCATCATCTTTCATAAAGACATTTATATACCTCTGTTTCCTTGGGAGTAATGAGGGGCTCTTTGCTGATACAAGTGGTTTGCTTTGCAAAACAGGGAGTTTGGAGGCAATGGCGTTGCGGGACGAGCAGCCCCATGGTCTCAGCATCAGCATCCTGGGGAGCTGAGGCGTGGACCGACGCGTCTGACCCCGGCAGGGCTCCGCTCAACGGCCCGCGGGGGAC
>NW_009731622.1:433-1833 GCF_000703405.1 Apaloderma vittatum | reverse complement strand
GAACGTTCGTCACGCCAAGACAGGAAGCGGCGACTCCAAACTCGCCCCGCTACCGCCATAAAACTCACGCAAAGCGATAAAAATAACCACCAGCGACGCCGTACATGCTATCCTTCTGTGTCATGCCTCTCCCATTGGTAATAAAGCTCCCGACCAAATTAACCGGAGGGGAGGGCCCGTTTTTTACCCGGTAATTAGACCGTGCTGGAAGAGGTTCCCGCAAGCCGTGACATGGAGGGGTACAAAGCAGGGAGCAGCAGCGCGCGATGGGGTCCTTGCGCGGGCGCCAGCAGAGCTCTGCAGAGCTGAATGTGGCTGGGAAGCACCGCACAGGGTCCCCTGGGACCCCACAGGGGGACCCCACACCGGGGCCTCCCACCTGGAGCTCCCCAGGGCCCCCATCGCGGGGTAGGACAGCAAAGGGGTAAACACACTGGTCAGATAAACACCCAGAAGAGGGTTTGTCTTTCTGCCCTCCCTTTATTTGGTTTGGGTTTGCCACCCTCTCTTCTCTTTTTTTTTGGCATTTTGGCATCTACAAAGAAAAGCAGCAAGAAGGAGAGAAAAGCTGCGCCTTCAGATCATCAGCAGAAATCTCTCCTCGCTCCATTTTCCTGGGCGATTTGTTAAACCGTAAAACATTAAAGGCAGGATGGAGGGGGGGGAAGATGTTTTTTTCGACTGTCTCTCATTTGTTAATTGAGCTCATCAGCGAAAAACATTCGTAGCAGGGATGGGGGAGCGAGAAAAGCCAAGGCAGGAGCTGATCATATGCAGGGGAAATAACTCAGATGTGAAAATACTTCAGACTGGGAGATTGCACTATTTATTCACACAAGTGTCCTGCTGCGCTTCAGAAATGCAGTGATTTAATGAGCTGCTGCAAAGGTGTTTGCTGTTAAGGAATCCCGTCTCCGGTTATTCTCCCCCATGCGACGAGGATGGAGCCCGGCAGAAGTTCTGACTCGGCGCCTTATTAAAGATTTAGAGGCTGCGAAGCGCCTTTTGAATCCGTTCCAGAATTAAACACTGTACACGCCGAGCGGGGGCTTGTTCGACGCAGATGCCGAGCGAGAGTTAAGAAGAAATTAGAAAGGCATTTGTGTTAACAGATGTTCCTCCTCTCTGCCTCGGATCGGCAGCGGAGCCTGGCAAGAGGGGCAGAGGGGGCTGGCGGAGGGGGACTGCACGCCTCCCAAGAGTTAAAACCACCTCCCAAGAGCAAGGTCCCGCCGGTGGAGCCTCGGAGAAGGGCAGTGCCCGCACGCTGTACCAGCCTGCTGCAGAGCATCCCAGCCCCGGGGGCCAAGCAGGTGCCCAGAGCCCTCTCGAGAGCATGCCCACACGCCAAGGATGACGGGGAAGCCTGTGCTGCACCCAGGCACCAGGCAGTTTTACAT
>NW_009731622.1:0-402 GCF_000703405.1 Apaloderma vittatum | reverse complement strand
CGGCAGAGGAGCCTTCCTCTTCGCCGGGCGCTGGAGCGCCACTCTCGCTCCCTGGCTGAGCGGCGGCGCTAGCGGAGGACGCCTTCCAAGTCTCATTTTCCTCTGTAATGGAAAATGCAAGAGCGAGATTTCAGTCTGCGAGGCCTTCTCTGAAAAAAAACAAATATCTTTATTGGCACTGGACAGCCTGCCAATCAGGCACAAAATTGCTGGCTCCTCTTTCTCCCCCGAAGGAATGCCTCTGCATACAAAGATACGAGAAAAACTTCAGGGCCTGCAGGATAAAAGGGCCTTCTCTGCCTTTCAGTGGGTGATTTGCAATGCATTGCTTCAGCATAATTTCCCATCTCCAGCACTCACAAAGGAAGCTCTGTTGCTATCTGTGAGTTTAATAATTTCTCT
>NW_009731621.1:39731-41445 GCF_000703405.1 Apaloderma vittatum | reverse complement strand
TGTGTGTTGCGTCTGTGTGTGTCCGAAACCGTGTCTCCAAATCACTCCCACTCGGTTCACTTCGTGAGGTGTTTTCCTTCTTCCCCTTCCTCGGGGGTTGCCCAGAGGCCTGGCTGCCTCCGTTCTTGTTCGGGGAGAGGATGCGAGCCAAGGTGTGAGGGGAGGAGGGTGAGGAGCTTCCGCGCTGTTCCTGACCTTCCGTGCCTTGCAGAGAGCAATCCCCCTGGAAAATACCCGTGTTAAGGACTTGAGAAACTTCGTGTGTCTCTTGGGGCTTGTCCTGAGAGCAGCAGACTTTGGGAATTTTTGTCTTCTGCAAGCATGGCAAACAGAGCTTTACGAAAGCTGGAGCTGGGGTGGCTTGAGGAGAGGAAAAGGGCTGAGAAACGATTTAGTTTGATGATGGCTGGTTTTATAGTTTTATAATTTGGCATTTTAACACCCTGAAGTTATCTGCCCTGGTCTCTGTATTGTAGGAATAATACTATTAGTTGTAGTTTTGAGAAGATCTTACTGCAGTGGAAAGGACCAAAACCAGCAGATGCTTTCTTGTCCTACATAGGCTGATTTTTTTGCACTTCTGTTGCTATTATTTGTTGGAAATTTTTTATTTCTTTCGGGGTGGTCATTGAGACAGGTGTAGAGTGGGAGGTGAAATACAGGTTTGTGGTTCAGGTTGCAGCCCCTTGGGTTTTTCTAGTCCCTTATCCTTCAGTGTGAAGGACCTGGCATCTCCCCACATTTTAATATTTTTTTATTTATTTTTTTATCAACCATTCTGAGCACGCTACAGAAAGTCTTTAGGGAAGTAGACTATTTGCTGACTGCTGCTTTGTATAAAAGTGAAAGTAACCACAAAATAATTGCCAGCATGGATTTATGTTTAATGCCAGCTTTTCCATGCCTGAACAAACCCTCTCCGTTTTGACCAGATAGCTGTATGAGGAAGGGAGTGGTTCATGTGCTAGGTAGTACAACAGAGAGCACTTAATCTTTTTTTGATGGTGACTTTGGTTTTAATGAGGAGGAAAGAAGTTGCAGCACTGATGATTCTTTGTTGATTGTGCTATGGGTGGTGGTCTCTGCCATAAACAAGAGGCATCTGCAACTGATATTTGGTATTAGGTTCAGCACCAAAGGACTGGGTGAGAAAAATGATTCTTCCACTCCATCTCATGAGCTGGATAGTGTGATGAAAATACTCAGTAATGAAATCAGCTATTTAAGGGGAGTTGTGAATGCGTGGTTGTTGATTGGGGATCTGAAGACTTTGGTGGTGTGCTGGAAGATACTCTTCTCCCACTTTGGAGCTTTATAGCACTAAGTTAACAGGGAAGTCCCTTCCATATGGGTTAAACTAGTGTATTTTTTTTTCTTTCTTTAAGTAAGCACGTGCGTCTATTATTTTAAAATAGAAATGTAAAAAATAATAACATAATAAAATTGAGTTGTTCACCATGAGCTAAAATCCTTGGTAGTTTGTCTTAGTCTTTATGCATTGTGAGCCAGAGCAATACTGCTTAACTTTTCAGGAAGAATTGAAGCCTACAGAAGTATTTCATGACTGCAATCTCTGCACGTGCTGTATGTGACTGTGAGATTGTTTGCTCTCGTCTGGTGCTCTATGTCCATGCTGTTGGTAGAGGGTAGGGGGTCTCTGTGCAGCTAATGTTCAGGTCCTGCCCGCCCTTGTAGCAGGGAGTAGAAGGAACTG
>NW_009731621.1:0-39704 GCF_000703405.1 Apaloderma vittatum | reverse complement strand
GAGCCTGGGCCATCTTCTCAGCCTCACATCATCTCAAGAGCAAATGAGGCGCTGGAAGGCCAAGAAGTGTGCTTGGCATTTCAACCTGGCAGGTAGATGTAACCTCCTGGTGCTGTTAGTGCTGCGGTGCTCCTGGAGAAGAAAACAACGTGGATGGACAATGAATTTGCCCTGAAACTCACCTTGAAATGGCTTAGGTTGTATGTAAACTGTTACACATACCTGCCAGTGTGGGGACCACTGAAATGTGCTGTCAGCAGTCTCAGAGTTAGGATGAAATACTTCAAATAGATGAAAGGATATTTTCTTAATTTTAGGTGTCTAAACTTCTCCATACATGTCTGCGTTGTCTGGTTTGGCAGAAAATTGTCTCATTTCACATATTTAGAGAATCAAGAAAAATTTTGAAATTGGGAGACTTGTTTTAGAATTGAGTACCCAACTTCAGTCAACTGAAGTTCACAAATATTGAACATACCTGTAATTAGTTTTCATAGTTGCTATCTTCCACAGGTTTTCAGAGCATTTAGCTCTGAAGGCGTGTAAGGACTTCAGACAGTGAATCTGTCCAGGGTAAAAGTTCTGAAAGAAGGACAGGGTAATAATAAAGATGTTTTCACTAAGCTTCTGATTTTCTTCTTAAACTGCTCAAGAGTGGCATAAATGCCAATAAAATAATGCAGTAGTTACAAATGCTAAGTCAAACTATAAACAAAATGGATCTATGCACCATATATATGGCTCACACCAGTTATGAACTTGTTCATAAAATGCTGAGTTATTTAAAATTACTGGCCAGATGCACACAAGAGTTTACTTTAAGATGCGTACAAGAATTTACTTTCATGAATGCTTTTGAGTTTTTTCTTCAAGAGGTCAAAATCGTTGGAGCAGTTCTTTATCCCATGCCTCTCCAGTAAATATATACATCTCTTTTAAAGCCTGTCCACTGATTTTAATTAGGGTGGTTTTCCTTCCATGTAATAGGACTTTGTTTAGCCATCCTTCTTGCACTGTTTGTTTAGGAGCTAATGTCAGATCATGTTCTTTATCTGCAGTTTTTGTTGATTGTTTTTTTTTTGTTGTAGGGTGTCTTTTTTTCTTCAGTCTCAGGATGTGATGAACACTCCCTTAGTATTTGTGTAGTACTTGGAGCATGCTGCCCTTGGTAGCTGGGCACTGCAGTGTATGTTATCTCTTATATGGCTCATACATTTAAGTCTGTCAGTGTTGCTTGGGCTAAATATTGTGAACAGAGATTGTTCTTGTCAGGTTCTGGATGATTTTTGATCAGTTGAATGTAAATTTAGCTCATAATTGGGTTATTGTTCTAAGGTTTAATCTGCCTGTCGAGAGAATATAGCCTGCAAAATAGGTAGTTTATAAGATGAGGTAATGATTCCATTTTGCAGGAATTTCCTAATAAGTTAACTCTTGCATCGCTTAAAAAAGTTCTCAGTGATTCTCAGTGCAGTGTAAAGATACAGATTCAATAGTGGTGAAAGAATATCCTGTCACCTATACAAAATGCAAAGCATGTGTGGAAAACCTTTTCTTGAAGTAAAGCTAAGATTTGTTTAAATGGTGGATCATTTCTCCAAAAACCCTTCCTTCCTGGCTGTGGTGTTGGTAACTGGAAGTAGATTGAGCAAGATTGATGTCTGTATTTTTTTAAATTTATTTTTAACGAAGCTGTGAATATTGAATTATTATTATATTAGGCATTTTTAGGTGTAAAACTAGACAAATCGCTGCATAATGGATATCTGGCTTTTTTTTTTCAAAAGGAGTAAATAAACTATGTGTTCCAACTGCACTATTTCACTCTCTGAAGTCACGCAAACACACACAGTTGGCTTGAAATGCTTTCTGATGCAAGATGGCTGCAATCAATTTCTTTGGATACACAGGTTATTAAAGGTTGAACTGACTTGAATCATAAGCTGTGTTAGAAGCTGATTTTTTCCTTATGTTTTACTAAGATTTCATTCATATTTTTATGTGTGTCTCCTTTTTTTTTCTCCGTCAGATGAACAGTGTCTTTTAGTTTTGTGGGCAGGCAACAGCAGGCGCAGTGGTGATACACTGTGACATGTCCATGAACCCAAGTTAAAGCTCACGGCGTCTAATTTTAGGTCAGCCGGCTTTGGTATTATCCTGTCAGAGCCTGATCCCAGAGATGTACCACACAGATAAATCCAAAGCATAGTTATTGAGAGTTTAGTGTACAGAAAGACTTGGTTTTGATTTTCTTCCAATCTTTCATTTTCCACTTTGCTAAAGTGCAGAAGTTTCTACAATGAAAGTGTAGAGACATGTAAATTGAGTTTAAAGTTTGTTATTGGTTAAAATGACAGGACTGTAATATTTGTAATTTCAAAATTACAGAAATATTAAAAAAATAAGTAAAATATTGTTACTGTGTACCAACAGTCAGAATATCTTTGCATATTCCTTTACACTTTATTCAGTGTTAAATTCCAAGATTAAATAATTGCAGAATAAAACTTTGTGATTTAATGATTGTGACTCTTCACACAACACTCAGTTGTAGTATAAAACTAATTATTAAGGAATAATTTTAGCAACAGTGAAATCTGAAGTGCTAAAGTCGAGTTACTGGTTAAAAAATGAAATCAGGCATACCTACAAAAATACTAGTAACATCTCATTCACCCCCTGTGTGGAAACTGCATTTCTTGCATGTAAAGAACTGGTCTCACTGTGTTAATTCATTTTTGTCCATAATAGGCTACTATTGATTTGAGATCTAGTAACTAAAATAAAGCTAAGCATATTGCTGTTTACCTCTCATTTCTCCTAGGCTTCATTTTCTCTTTCTTTGTTAGTACGTTAAAAATAAACATGAAGCCAACTTGCCTTATAGTCAAACATATGATTTGAATGCAGCTAACTTAATGAATGTTTTGGTTACAAACTGTAGGAGTCTGCTAGTAGGTGTAGTACTCAGAAGCAGCATTTTGGAAAGCGGGTATTTGTACTTTGATCCGTGCAGTTACAGCCTGGCATTATTATCTGGTCTTTTCGAGATAGGTGGATGGGAGTTGCATGCGGTGACTCATGGGATATGGTACTTAGTTCACTAATTTTAGCAGAGCGATTCTTATCTTTCAGCGTTAGGTTTTATTGGAACCTTTTGGAAAAGCGATGAAGCGAAACAAAATGGAGTTGAGAGAAAATGATAAGCAGAATCCCAAAGTAGCTGGAAATAATATACAGTGAAAAATAAATTAAAAGGACGTAAGATACGTTTATTGCTCAACAAATCTTTGACAAGATCTGAGAGACGAGAGAGCTTTATCTTTCTTAGCATGCTATAATCATTTTCTATTCTCACACAACATTTAGGTGTTCAGGAAGAGAGGATCTCACACGAAGATACCTGTTTGCAATTACAGATGCTTCTCAAGTCAGAAAGCAAGTAACAGCCAAGTCTGCGTTGGCTGTTTGTGCCTTATTACTATTTTCTTGGTGTCATTGCCGGTTAAAGAAAACTTCCAAAGAGGAAGGAGGTAGTCTGTGCCTCGCATAACATTGTGGTGTGTGCGTTTGCACGCGCAAATTCAAGTAGAAACTTTGCCTCAAAATGGTGGGGAGTTTGTTTCTCCAATTTTCCTTTTGGTCAGTTGTTAATTCTGTGATCAGCATCATCTGAGCTGTCGTTGACTTCAGAGACCAGCCTAAACCTGGTGTTTATGCATAATCCCCTCTCCCCAACCAATTACTTAAGATTCAGGTTCAAAATTGTACAAAATCAAAACAAAAGAATTGCTATTTCATAAAATGTAATCACAGGCCACTGATTGTTCACTGATGAAAATTGATGATGTTCACTGCAGAAAATTCATTGTTACCAATAGATTAATATTAATATGAAGATGGAGACCTTGATCATGTAAGTGCTCATTTCCCACAGACATAAAAATGCATAGGCCTTGAAGCATACTGATGAATCAAATTTATTTGCATAAAATATTTTTAAAAATAAGACTTTTCCTACAACTCCAGCATTCAAGGAAGAACACAGTTACAATTTGTTTTGCCTATGTCATTTTATTTAATGTATTTTTGATCTTCTTACAGGATTATGTGGTGTTAGGTAGGCATTTTTCATGCCTTTTGACTAACAACAGTATGACTATTGTTATTTTTGCACATGCTAAAATTTATGTTGATGATTGTTCCCACTGAAATTATGGCAGTTTTTGTACATGTATGGTAATATTTGAAGAAATTTACAGTATCTGTGAAAAGAACAGAGGAAACATGCATAACGTTTTTCTATTAGTGACTTTTAACATTTACTGTGTATCTTAAATCCTGCATGTTACAGAAAGCCTTAATTATGTATAAGGGAAACTGGTGGAAGAAGAAATATAGGTATTCTCACTGGAAAAGCTGATACCATTACGGGAAGAAAGGTTTATTTTTACGTTAGGAGATATGGGAAATAGGTGTGTCAGGAAACAGAAGAATTTTAAGATAGTTTCAAAATTATGGAAATCATGTATAGAAAAGCAAATTTAATAATCATAGTTTTATTTTATTTTTTTAACCGCGTAACAAATTAAAAATCCGTGAATTCTGAAAATTACCTTGACTCATTGCGTTCATTAACATTTACCTGCAAAATGTAGGCGATCCTTTTTTGCTCCATGCAACAGGGTGAAGAACTAATGTTCTCCTCACTTTGTACTTCTTTTCTTTGTTATGCAGTTCAGAAATTTCAGAAAACTTTTCTCCTTCATATATTAATTAAAGGCAAAGAATTGCTATTAGTTATTTTCACGGGAACCAGACTGGCACCATTTTTAGCTTCCTGTAACTGTAGTTGAGACTGTAGGACATTCCTAAGAGCCGACTGCATGAACCTTTTCTAAGAAGCTGGGTGTTTCAGTGTCAGTCATCACGCGCAAGCTGTCAGTTGAAGATAATACGGCACACAGAATAATTTGGCATTGACACTAACATTTTCTCAATAAGAAAGGAGAATTTTAAATTTTTTTCACCAGTCAAAACGGCTTTCTGAAAACTTGTCTTGGTAAAATGTGAGGAATAGTGATGTGCTGTTTGCTCACTGGTAACTCACGGTGTCTGTCCTCATCTCAGTCTGACTAGAAAATAACATCAGGTTGTTTAAAAGCTGCCATATTAAAATCTTATTTTTTTGTTTGCTTGTTAAAAAGAGAGATTGTTTTATTTCACTGATGTATCTTTTTGAGGGAGAATGCTGATGCATACCTGGAAGCATTTCACACTGACCATGTTGGAAAGCAAGAAACATGGACTCTCTCAGTCAGTAATTGCATCTTCCGGTTTTGTAGCTTTGTCTTCTTCCATTGGTGAGAGGTAAATAGACCTACAGGAAATAATTGTTGTAAGAAAGAGATTCTTCTTTTCCCGCGTACGTTCCACTCTGCTGACTTCCAGGAGGCTTCGTTATAAAACCTTCTAATAGGAAGCATAGTCCTAACTTCTCTCCGATTCCAAACATGAGATCTCCCCTTGTTATTCAACTTGTACCTTTTAAGAGACATGGATTATTAGTCAAGTTTCTCCAGGTGCCAATTTTACTAGGTTTTATAATCCATGCTGATCTTCTTTTTGTCAATAGTTTTAAAATTTTTTATGAAAATAACCCATTTACATGTTTCTCGAATATGAATATAACTTGTAGCGCTAATTTCTGAAGACATGTAGCTTTCAATAAGTAAAATTATTTTTGTCTCTTATAGCATCACAGGAAATATTGATAAATACCAGCTAAAGCCCATCTATGGTAAAGATGCTTTGTGTACAGGTGCACCAAGGAGTCTAGAAGGAGAATATGATTTGCTCTGCTGGTGGATAAGCCATTACAGTGTTTCCTGGACCAGTGGGAAGGAATTATACCCAGGTTTCCACTTGGCTCTTTGTACATGAGACCTGCCTTTCTCGATCAAACTAGTGACTGCTGTAATCCAGAGTCTTGTCTCCAGCCAGTGCCATTCACAAATGCCTCCTAAAAAGGTCCCAAAATCAGCAGGTTTTCTGATGTAGAAAGCTACAGAATGCTCTTTTCCATACTAGTTCCCAAACAGTAATCTTTTAGGTCATGGTTTCCACTTTTACACACACAGAATTTTTATTTATTCCATTTTGGAATGGTCTGAATTCTCTTTACTGTAATAACTGAACATTTTGGCTAATAGTGTTAAAACTTACCCCTTTTTAGGTCAAGCCTGTTCTGTCCTCTCCACTGCAGTGCTCTTTTTCTTTTAGCATTTACTGAGAGCTCCTTCCTTGGCTGCAGAAAAGAGCCAAGTACACCTGCCTGCCGGCTCAGTATTTGGTGGAGTTAAGAGACCTTGAGGGGCGAGTTAATGAAAGGCCATTGTGGTTGAGTGCAAATAAGAGCTGGGGAATGTGTGTGTGAAAGGAAGAAAGGGAGAGTTTGAGGTGAAATGCGCATTAAGTGAAAGTCGAGGCACACATGTCGAAGTGTGTGTGAGCGGACTGGTGTCTCCGCTACATGTTTTAGTGCAGCAGTGCCGACTTTAGTGGAGCGATATTAGTCTACACCTGCAGAACGTTTTCTCCTGAGTATCTGGGTAGGAGAATATATAATGAAGTGTTTATGGATGAGTGACAGACAGAGAATGAGCGTGAGAGAGCAAGAGCGCATGCACGCGTTGTCAGGCCTGATTGATCATATGAAAAAAACCCTGGAGTTGAAAGAACATTATTTTAAATTAACATTCATTATCTTCACGCGTGAGATAACAGTTCACTTTGGACCAGATCCTAGCGCCATTATGTTTCTTGAGCAGAGACTGCTTTTTCCTTGAATGAGGTTATTCAGTATGAGAATGGCAAAATGTAGTCAGATCTTTAACAATAAGAATGTATGGTTATTCACCATATGTTAGAATAAGGCTATTATTTCTGTCAGGAAAACATGGTGTTTTGGGTGGGTTTTTTTAATAAATGGTTACATTTTCATTGAAATGTAAAATAAGCAGGAGAAACCTTTTTTTTGTTCTCTAATCTTATGCTTGAGAAGCTTGCAGCCGTATAAAATGCTGCATCCATTGATCTGGCAGTTAGATTATTTAATCACACTGCAGCTAGTTTGTATACCTATTGGACACTGTTAAAGAGTTCACGAGTATACTTTGGGCTATCGGCTTCTAGATGTCACTTTTGAAAAACAAAAAGCATGCCCTATGAACATCCCAGTTAACTTAGGAACAGTTATAAAGGAAAACATGTGAATTCATGGTCATATCATTCAACACTTTTTGTCTTTTCTGTACATCATATAAACAGAAAAAAATGCAGATCATAGCAAACAAAGGAAAAAATCTGATTTTGATCTTCTTTGGCAGTTCTTTTGCTTTCAAATACAGAGTTTTGCAACATTTAGTCATCTAATTAGTCAGCAGCTTACTATTAAATATTTTCACAACAGACATTTGTGAGCATGAAAATGAAAGCCACATTTTAGAACTCCAAATAATTTTTTTAAATTAAAAAGCAATCTAAAAAATAGCTTATTCCTTAATTTTAAGTATAAACATGTAAAAAAAAAGTAATAAAATTCTGTATTTTAGGTATGCAGCAGCAGGAGGAAACTAATTTACTAGACTCTAAGTGCTGCTCTTGGGCAATAGTAGAAGTCCAGTGATGCAGATATATAAAAAGGGAATTAAATGTGGCAACTGCTAATGTGTGGCAGTGAACAGCAGAGGAAAAGATTGTCAGGATGCTCTTAAGTGTCATGTATTTTCTGAGAGGGAGCTACTCACAATGAAATAAACCTCTTCTTGAGATGCAGTACGCAAGTATCTCGTATAAGAAGAGACGGTAAATACATTGGCAGTGATGCACTTGGCAGCAGCAGCTTTTAAATTGGGCTTTCCCTACAGAGGTGAAAAGGAAAGTTCATGCTCTTCTGAGGAATTGTTTTAGTCTGTCTGAATGCAGGTAAAACAAAGTCGTGTTTTGTATGAAGAAGGGAACTGTATTTCCCTTTTGTTAAAGGAAAGCTAAGAATCCAGAGATGCTAATTCTGTCTGTCTGCGTCTGGATCGCTTGGCTTATTTCCTTGTGCTTCCCTGATGTACAGAGAAATGAGCAGTTATGATGGTGTGAAGTGTCTCTCAGTGTTACTGTACCTTCAGCAGAGACACTTTGAACAGAGGAAGGAGTCAGATGTTCATCTTATTTGTACCATTTTCTTAATAAGCAAATTAATCAATGATTTCACTCAGACTGTTCTAGTATTATATTTGTCTGTGACAATTTTGGCATTTGTACTTTCATCTGGGCCCTCTGGTATGTGATTCCTTTCTTTAAGTAACACGGCATGATGTACAGAAATGAGGAATCTCATTGTAGAGGGGGAATTTGACCAAAGGTTTTATGAGTGCCATCCCGTTGCTGAGTAAGACCTCAGCGCAGCAAGGCAGGTTAAGTAGGGATCTGATACTTCTGCTCTCTTTCTCTTGAAAGAGCGCTATTCAGGCTGTAAACCCAGATGAATGTGCTGTGTCCACACTGCACATTTCTTTACCGGTAAATAGAAACTTCAGTCACGAACAGCAACTCGTCAGGGTTAAAAAAAAAGGGTGCGGAATCCCAGCTGTGTGGCAAAGGAAGATGAGAGTTGAGCGATAATAGAAGCAAAAGTCAGTGTAATTCAACATACTTGGGTTTTTTTTCAGGAGCCGAAGATGCCTCTTGGAACAAAGGGTCTGGGTAGCTGAATTATAGTTTAGGAGTCGTCAGGGGAAAGGGTGTTCAGCTACGAGTGAAGCAGTCTGAGACCTCCTGCCTGGGATAGTTTGTAAGTGTGCACTGAGTTCAGGCCGTTCTGGTGGGTGTGGCAGCCAGGTGAAAACAAATAAATGAATACTAGGAGCGGTATCGGATCTTTAGTAACCTATGTACTAAGCTGAAGAAACAAAAGTGCTCTTGACAGTTTGAAATTGTAGCTGTGTTTTTGAGCATTTCTTTTGAGTTCCACTGAAGTAATGAAATTACCTGAACTGCCGAATTCAGTGGAGAGCAGACAGTTGGCCGTTGTATCAGGAACCCCAGATCTCAGGCAGAAGGTGCTGCCTGACAGTCAGTTTGTCTTGAATTTAAATGATGACTTTCATTTCCTTCATCTCGGACTACAGCAAGCTGCAACGAGAGGTAGCCCCAAGAAAGTGTCTGCTAATGAGGCTCTAGCATCCTTGACAGGCATGCTAAATAATTCAAAAGTGATAGGGGATGGTGTACTGTGTTTAGAAGTTTCATTTAAAGTACATATTTATGTAGTTATCTACATAAAGGATAAGTTTGACTTATCCAAGCCATTCGTATGATCCGTTGGCACTTTGCACAAGAGTGAGGATGCTTGCCCTCTCCTCCTGGCCAAGGTCCAGTTCGGGTATTTACATTCTGACTAACTACATTTTTGTAAAGTTTCCTCTGCGTTCTGTTCCTGTTATCTACATAGCAGTGGGTATCTACCTGGCAATTTACAAAAGAACAGGATAAAAAAGTTACAAAAAACCCTACTCCAAATTACATGTAGTATTTCTGCGTGGATAAATATAGTGTGATGCAATATAATACTCTGTTCGGTCCCCATATGTTGCCTGATCTAGTTGAGAGGCGTCCCTGCCCATGACAGGGAGGTTGGATTAAATGATCTCCAAGGTCCCTTCCAGCCTAGGCCATTCTATGATTCTGTGATTCTATGAATACAGAAAAAGCAGAGCGGCACATGCTGTAATAACATTCACAGATGAGGTAGGTTTTCAGAGAAATAGAAGAGAAAGTGCTGTCATAAAAGAAGACAGCGACAGAGTGATGGAGACAAAGGAGAGAGGTGAGAAAACTAGATAGATCTGGGAGGGATGAGAAAATAAACGCGGGATGAAGTGTGGTTCAGGAATGCATGATGGAAGACACTCCTGCAAAAACTGATACACCAGGGGTTAAGTTGCTGATTAGTGGGCACTGTTAAACATATGATATATTGTTTTTTTTTAATTCACTGGTAGGAGAAATAATATCTGTTTGTATTGTATTTAAAACTATGTGTATATATATATAAGATTATTGGTTTTTATATGTGTATCAACAAGGGAAGGGGAATTAATTTATATGATGGCATGTATACATGTCAATAGGATTTAGACAGTAAGAGTTCTGCATGTCGCAATCATCTCTGCATACAAAGGCACAAATTATCATGTACTGCTCAGTCTCTCAGGATCCTGCTTAAATTAGAGTAGGAAAAACTTGATGTAGAATAACAGGCAGGTGAAAAAAAGAACCCAAGCCACATCCTGTTGTGGAAAGTTGTTCTATAGAAATATGAACTTTAAAGCTGCTAGCTTGCACTTAAAACTCATTGATATTAATAATCAGTACTAACCTGGAATGGATTCCCAGAGGAGTTCAAACTAATCCAGTGTTAGACCAAATTGTATAACCATAGCAGTCTAATATTTACAAGAACTGTCCCAGTGTTCTTCCAAAAATACTTAGGTCTACATAGGGATGTTTCATCCACACCCCATTTGACACAGCTATTGCAAGTACATGGAAAAAAGTTTAAACAGCTTTTATTTTGAAAATGCTTTCAAGAAAAATATTTTTTAATAGTACATGTGAGTGAAATCATACTTATCACAAATAGATTGTTCACAATAAGAGGGTTTGAATTTGTTTTATTTTTCTAGACATGGAAAAAATGGTTTTGAAAATACCCTGGAATTTGCATATTAACATTGATGTTTCTTATTGTTAGTAGTTTTTTTACATGACTTCATTTGCTAATAAAAGTACATGATGTACTGTGCACTTATGCAAAAGAGATTTAGGACAATGCATGTGCTTTTGAAAGTTGTGGTTCTTCCTGTTTTTATTTTGTTATGTTTAATGTTTTTTTGGGGGGGGATATCTGTCTTGGCATTGTTTTTGGAAAGAATTTCAACAAAAGTAGTTTTCACATGAGGTCACAGATACGCAGTAGTACCAAACCTTTAAGCTCTTATCTAGCAGAACTACACTGATACTTGTTCTGACGTCCTTTAACTTCTGTGTAACCGGGCTCAAATAGTTGTACCTATTTCCCCTGGATCAAGCCCACTGAAAATGCCATCATGAGCTCTTGTGATAGCAGCCAGCCTCTCGTGTGATGAGTGAAAGGGGTTGAAAACCTGTCTTTCAGCACTATGGGGCAGACGGGGATCTTACCCAATTAGTTGTGTCTGTCTAGTTGGCTCTTTTTTTGTCATCTGTGGGCTCTTTTCATGGAAGGGGGCAGGAATCCTTCAACAAGGAAAGTCATCCAGCACCCACATGCTGTGCATTCTGGGAATGAGATCCATGAGGCTTCTTACCATTATTTTTTTTTCTTTTGTATAATTTATTAAAGCTGTTATGGAATAAATGCTTTAGGCTAAAAGAATTTAAACTCTTACTTAGGCTCATTAAGGTCTTGGGCTTGGTGTTTACTACTTCTGCTTTCATCAAGGCCATTTCCTCAGAGGCTTTTGCAGGAGATGCATATGTTCTTATGAATGACCTTCATTTTCTGCCTCAAATCATGGTAGAATTATACTTTTTAATCAGGTTTTATTTAATCTCCAGGTTTTATTTCTGGTGTTCTGCCTCTAAAGCAGAATTTGTTTTTTATACTTTTACGCCGGGGGTTGTCTACTTCTGTATTCACACATTCCGATGCTTCAGGCTATTCATGTGTGTTTTCTGAAGGATTTAACAGTTCAGCCATTTCCACACACTGTTGAAGTCACTTGGCGACTGTGTCAAAATTTGCTATCAGACTGCTAAGATGAATCTCCTGCTGTTACTACAGATCACTTCTCCAGAGCACACAACTTGGTTAAGAAATAGTTGAGGTACTGGAGATGATGCTCTCTGAGCTCCATCCCTACCTTCACCATGTGCTGTAACATTACTCAAAACTGTTTGTTGGTAAAGAAGTGCAAAAGTACTTTATACAAGACTCCAGGACCTCAGGTATTTATTGGCCAGGTGTAGTTGTTTAAGTCACTGTGATAAACTATAATCGTGCACTGCTGCTCAAAAGGACAAAAAAAGTTGATTTGCCAATAGGTAATTTTTAAAAAAATATGCATAGTTCACATTTATGTTTTCTTCTGGATTACTTTGCTCAGACAGTCTGTACCTTATATACTTACTCATTGCAAAGATAAATGACTAATCTTAAGTGAAAAAACGTACAAGTAGCTCAGTGGTTTGAATATACATGAAGAATTCATGTCTTAAAGAATTTTGGTTACTGGTAAGCGACCTCTCTTTTTATTTTAACTACAAATTTAAACTTTGAACAATGTATGTGCTGAGACTAGTGATGTGCTTATTAGGTTAAAAAAAGAATGAGCTTTTAATAGAAAAAATTATCACAGGGCAGACAGCATGGCATGTCATTAGCATTTATGGATTGCTAAACTGCAATTTAAAAGTCATATTTCTGTCTAAAAAAGTTTTCCACAATAGTCACTCAAGTAATATTAAATAATGTCTTTTTAGTTTGTTTACTTGGGGTCAGATTTTGAGTGATTAAAGCAATTAAAGTTGCAGGAACTATCTGTGAAGGCTGCACTGCTTAGCTGCCATTGATTTTAGTGGGACTTCGAATAATTGTTAGTTCTGAAAATCCCATCGTGTATGGACCTCATCACTGTCTACAGACATCTTTGAAAATCTGGCCATTAGGACAGTTAACAGCCTTCCCATTGTTTCAGTGGTTTTCCCTTACCAATTCACTGTTTTACTCTCCTCAGGAGGGTCCAGCAATTATAAACAGCATTTTTTAGCCATTTCTGAACTTAGAATTTGTACCTGTCAGAGGGATAGACTGACAGAAGAGACTTGGCCCTGGCTTTCCACACCGAATTGTAGTTCTCTGCTCTAATAACATAAATAGTTCTTAGGATAATTCTTTTCATCCGTAGATGTTGAAGTGCTGCACAAAGGGGATTAGTGTAATTAGGTTTGTGTTTGGAAATGGTACTACAGAGATACGCAGTGACTTGCCTGAAGTTAACCTGCGCAGGAGGAGGCTGCACCAAGCTGGGAGCCCTGGTGCTCAGTCTGCTTTCTTCTGCAAATCTAGTTTGAGAGTGCTCGATCTATCCCTGCAAAATATCCAGACGAGAATCTTCTAAATGCAATGATTTGGTACTTAAGCAGTGTGAGTCATGTTCTGGGATGCTGGCAGTGGTTTTTTGTGATATTTCCGTTTCACATTCAGCTTCGGGGGCTCAGCAGGGGCTTTTGGTCTGGTTGCCATATGAAGTTCATCAGGGGTGACAAGCGAAAGCAGCTTAATGTGCTCATGTTATTTTTGTCTGTAATAAAATTTGTGATGGGGACTATTTCTGTTTTGCATAAAGTCACCAAAATAATGCACTGAGCTCTAAGCTAACTGGAGACGCCCAGGACTATTCACAGCAGGATAGCCTGGATAGTGTTAGTTGTTGGATATAATTATTTTGATTTCACTGGAGGCAGAGGCTAAAATCCACTTGTCAGACTTCTGAAATTGCACACCCTGGTAATTGTGATGTTGAAGTCGAATACCTCCACTGGGCCTTCCAGACACAAGTTTTTGTGTATTGGTTCCTCAACTGTAAAATGAAAAAGATGAAAAATAAATCTTACAAAGTGTTGAGAGCATAAAATCATTCAAGGCTACAAGATCCTCAGCTGAGATGGCTTGCGGAGAAAACACTACTCACCTTACCCAACTGCTATTCACCATGGAGTACTGAGCACTCTTCACTCTTTGTTTTCTCCAAATTGACTGCAGAGGAGGGACACTGGGTCGGGTTGGATATATATGCTGTAGGTACTACAGGAGCTCTTGGCCCAGCTTGTTTGCTTTTCTCTGTCCCATCACTTAGAGTGTATTACAGTAAACTCTTGAGGCTGGAGAAGAGACATGTAGTCTGTCTCCCTTAAATTAATACCTGTAACTTGCTCAGTTGAGGTTTGTTCCTGATCCCAAAGGCTAGAAACCATTCCCTCCAAGGATTCAATTAACCTACCTGAAGAGCCCCCAGGCTTAGGACATATTTCTCCTTAGGATTCTTCCTCTTAAGCACAACAGAAAGGCTCCCCAGGGAAGACCCTGTGTACTTCATGTTGTCTTCAAAGTAAGAGATTCTCAAGATTCCTCATAGCATATTCAGTCCGTCTAGTCAGAGCTTGATTTAGAAAAAGAACTGATATTTGTGAGCCTTACAGCTATGTTAGATAGGAAGGCAACTCGTTGAAACATGAAGGTATGTTTGCTGAGTCAGTAAAAATATCTAATCTTTATTACTTGTATTTACAGCCTGCTTATATTAATAAGCTAGGATTTAGATTTGTTGTGATTTAGATTTGTTGTGATTTAGATGTTGATGTTTCTCTAGTGTTCCAGCAGAGAGGCTGAAACTATGCTGTTACCTGTGTAGCCTTCTCCATCTTTAGCCCATGGGTATTTGAGTAGCTTCACATCCTACTCAAGGAATTCAATAAATGTAAATTTGATCAATCCCTGTGGATCTTATGATCTCTATGAATGTGTCTAGAAGGAGCTAACTACGGAAGAGACTAAAAAGCCACTTAAGCCACAGACAAATTTAGGTGTGAGAATGACTGTATTACAACCACTCTGAGAAAATGCAGCTTGGAAGCTGGGCTGTAGTTTCTAATTGTTAGCATTTGAGATGGAAGGATCAGTTATGTCTGTGTTAGACACATGTTGTGTCGTGGCTGCTTTTCAGTGTTTACTGTATAGGGCAAATGTGGCCAAACTTGCTCACGCTATGGATTACACGCTAAAATTCCTATATGAATAAGTGCCTCGGCAGAGCTGAGTGAGGGCTCCTGGAATACGGGTTGGGACTTGTCTCAGCATGGAGTGCTAGGATGATGTTTGCTTCAGCAACCCTTGTTGACTTGTTTCTTCCAAATCCAATAATTTGAATTTATTCAGCCACTGCTGTACCAGCGTGACCCTGCTGCCAGAGACATGACTGGCAGCCTCATGGGAATCACACCTGAAATATTTTGAGACAGGAGTGGTTCAGGAGCTGTGCACTGGCCACGATGGGCTTCAACAGCTCTATGTGGAGCACGTGAGAGTAACTCCTCAGGTTTCTTAAATGACTTATCAGTCATCCTGTCTCACTTTTGTGCTTGTAACAGATTTGAATATACTTCTCTATGAATATACTTCTCCTTATGAATATACTTCTCCTTGTAAAATAGCATTATCAGCACTTTGCTCTACTGCAAGGCATTTGGAGTATAAATTAGAGGGGAACAGTTGGTAAGGCAAACATTTCCAGTTTATTCTGAGGAAAGGTCTGCTTCTAAGACCAGAAGCAGATGAAGATAATATGCCAATACTTTTAGCACTAGAAGAATAGAAAATTAGAAGTAAAAAATAGTGCATGTGATTTTTCTGGTAGCAGCAAATGGAGAGAAAGTGGCTTTGAGAATAATGAAGATGAGTCCAAAAGTAAAAGGCAAGCAGATTTAATACACTAAATTGTTTAACGGCTCCATGTAGGTGGCTAGAACGTGAAGTTGATGGTACCCCTGTAGTAGCAGGAAATTAAATTGTGCTTAAGCCATGAAAATCACAAAAAATACTTGCTGCTATGGTTTTCTGATTAGTTTTAAAGAAAATTCTACAGTAAAAGTAGCAAATTTTGTACTTGGCAACTAAATTAATGTTATCTTGAAATTGAGAAGCTGCTAATAACTTATGAAAGAATGTCACAAAAAGTAACATCATCTTCCTCAAGAGAAAAACCATCCTTAAAATCTTCACCAAGAGACAACAAATCTTTCTAGCAATTCTCTTACCAGTACTCTACTACTGTTTTTTTCTTCAGAGTGAATGTCTCTTCTCTGGGAAGAGTGAAATGTATTTCGAGTCACATTTGCTCATAGTACATTCTTTACCTTTTGCTGTGACCTCAGAAGTTCTGTTGGCATCAGTGAGCTGAGGCAGCACTGCGCTAAAATCTGGAACTGCCCGTGTAGCTTTTTAGAGAACAGAATATCGGTCTTGCAGAAGTTGTCGGCGTTCAGCCTTCAGCACAGAGGGTGCTTGTGCTCTAGAACATGAGCCCTACACTTGGGAACACCCTCTTGGATTTCTTTCTTGAGTGTAATTAAACAGGAATGGCTTCTTCTGGTTCGCTCGTTGAAAACACCCAGCTTTCAAGAATGACTAGGAAGTATTATAGTCAGGATTGATGTGTTGGGTTTGTTTCTGTTTTACGTAAATGAAGACAATTTCTGAACTGTTAGAGAATATAGGTAGGGTATCTTTTTTTTTAACTGAGGTTAAGAAACTTTCCTGGTGTCACAGTAAGTCTGTAGCGCTGCCAGGAATTGAACTTGGGCACACCTGCAGGACAGACCTTCTTAAACAAATTTATTTGCTATACTGTTGAAGCTGACTGTCAGCAGCTGGCCGTGCAGTTTTTTTTGCTTAAAACAGAGAGGAGTGGCACACGAGACAGGAGGCTTAGTACCAAAATAGTCAGCGCAAGCTTCCTGCAGCCCAGCTTTTCTATTTCTTAGAATTTTAATGGATTCTTCCAGAGTGCTTATTAGGTCAGGAAGTAATTTTTAATTCTCACTCAAAAAATAGTTGCAACAGACTTTACAGAAGCTTTTCCTTTTCTAAAGAAAAACAACAAGAAAAGTAGACTGAGAAGAAAACTTCTTTGTCTAAGATTGTAAATTATTAAAAATTGTGATTAAAAAAAGTTGAATGAAGGGAGACAATACTATTTTTCACATTTCCTCATGACACTTACTTGGAACAGTAGCTAGAAGACTCCCACTAAAAAGATGTATTACATTTTTTAAAAATCAAATTTGCTTTTTAGTGTGTAGTTCTGTTGCTTGCTTTCGTGCTTTCTTCTCGCTGTTGTAGCCAATTAAAAACACAAGTCAATTTATTTTTATTACTTGTAATTAGCATTTTCGTGTTCACTATATGCACTAAACTGTCTAAGCAGTTTTCAGGTGATTTAAAAAATATTTATAATTTACTCACCAGTACTGATTTTTAGAAAACCTTTGGGCTTTTTTGAGATGCTGAAAAATGGGAGATAAAAGGAAGTAAAGGACCACCAAGAAAATCAGCCACAGCACGATGAAATGTCCTGTATCCCTTTCCCATAATTGCAGGAAACAAGGTATAACAAGGGATGGGGAGGATCTTAGGGTGGTGTCCTATAATCCATGAAAACTTGGAGCAAGTCAGCTGGACAACCAAAGAAGCTCTTGGTGTGGGAAAATGTTTAAAGTTACCAAAGTCAGCAGAGAAGTGCTTCAGTGCTGTGGCTGAGTACAACAGCAGCAAGCGTGGCATGAATGTTGGAGTCAGCATACGATTTACGGGTACAAAAACTGTATCACTGTGATGGATTACTTCAAGGATATTAAGCACCCTTGACATTTCACTGGCGTTTCTTTTTTGAAAATAAAGATTTGCAGAAAAAACATAGAATTGAGTAAAAATCTGACTTTTTTTTTTAATTACAAGAGGAAAAATGAAGTCCACCACTCCTCCTGGATGAGATCCAAGAAAGGCAAAGCTGAATTTCTTTTGCAAATTTTTGAAGTGATAATGTGCCTGTTGTGTAGGATTCTGAATAGCTTTGCCCTGTTTGTAATTAAAGTAGATATGCGCCTTGTAGCATCCCAAAATTGTTAGGAAGGCATTTTGTAGTCTGAATTCCATTTTAGCTGTTACTGTCTTCTTCAGTCCTTTCCAGAATTACTAAAAATTGCATGGGTCTTCCAGCTAGGTACTCTATACTAAACAGATTTTTTTTTCCTTAAAGAGAAAAACCCGACTGTCTCATTTTTTTGTACACTTGTGTGTTTATCATATAAATAAGCCCAATGCAAAACACACGTAATTTGTTTCAGCATCTGCTTCCTCCTTTGCTATAAAAATGCAGTCTCTTTTTAATACACTTTGGATTTTATTTTTTTTCTCAGATTGAGAGATTCAAAGATACTACGTGAGGGAGAAGCAATTTATGTGATGTGGCAACATTCTTAAGCTGTAAAAATGATAAATTAGTAACATTGCTTTAGGAGTTTGCAGTCATTTTGCTTTTGATATGATTTTGAGAACTGTGTTGCTTAAACTTATTTTGTTCTTCACATACCATAGAAATTTAATAGTATGGTTCTGTAATGATTCTTGACTGAATTATTACTATGTTTGTTTCTTAGTTTGGTCCACTGGAATATATTTATGTATAGATATCAAATATAGTTTATTTCCTTGGCAGTGCTGTGCATTTGTATTTGATTTATATTTACAAAGTCAAAATCTTATAATAAATAATAGAACCAAACTACTTGCATAGCTTTCTTTTTGATCTTTTTTTTCTTCTCTGCATAAACATTACTGCAAGCTCCTGGGCTGATACCTGTAGTAAATGAATGTTTGACGTTTTGTATTCCTCTACCATCTTATCTGCCTGTTTATCCAGCCACGTAGTCCAGCGTCTGTTCCAGAAAATGCTTATTCATAAAAGCTATTGACTGTTGGCAGGATTGGGACTGGAGGGCTGCAGGCAATGATGAGATGTGAAACTTCGAACAAGTATCTTTAAGATATGCATCTGCCAGATAAGCTGCTCTACTGAAAAGCACGTTTATTCATCTTAGTTACTTTGAAATGAGTTTCTTGATTTTTAGGAGAGAGAATATAACTGGAGATGAGAATTGAACTGAAACTCTACTTTTCTTAAAATCAAATTATTTAGAATTCGTGCCAGAACTTTTGCTTTATGTATTTTTCCCATATGCATTCTTTTAAAATAATTGCTGTAGTCGCTGGGAAAAAGCTCTGGTGCAGGATTATATCTTGATTCCTGACAGTGGAGATTTGTCTTTGCTATTTACAGATCTTGGGCAAGCCCTTTAACCTTTCAAAGACTCAACTCCCCATGCTTTAGATTGTGGGCAGGGTTTTGAAGTTCTTCAGAAGATCTAACAAAAAAAATCCAACCTCTTTAGGGTACTAGGAACTACACTAGAGAAAATTAGTTAGTCATCCAGTTCCAGTATCTTTTCTTGAAGGGTTATCCCTGAGCTTTGGAAAGCAAATATTTTTCTGGGTTTTGGATAATGCTTGGTAACTTAGAGCTAGCTCTGTATTCTATGGCAAGTCCAGTCATGAGCACATTAGCCAAATACATCCTGAACTGTGGGATTTTGCAGTGGAATCAGTTTGTGGGTGTGAGTTGCCTGGTAGAGCCGTGGAGGGTAACCTTGTCCCTTGGAATTAGCCTTGAGTCATCCCACAGAATGTTTCTTCTGCCAGTTTCCACCTGTGGGCAGCTCCTGTTACCGTCTCCATCATCATGCTGCTTTTCAAGGACAGTGGTGCCATGCTGTCTCCAATGAAAGCACTTTGCAGTCCTTGTCTAGTGGCGACCTGCCCGAGGAGCAATCTCCTTTTTAGGCCCTGCCCTTGTGAGGCCTCTCCTGCGCCAGGCATGCGTGAATAAGAGCTTTTCTTTTTGTATTTGTCTTGATGCTCTTGTGTGGTGGTGGTGGGCACCTCACAACCATCTCCTGCCCTCTCAGACTGGGCTGGATGTGCCAGCTTCTGTCCTGGAGCAATTCCCATCCACCATAAGGCAGGTTAGCTCAGTCAGTTGAGCATGACGCTGACAACACCAAGGTCGCGGGTTCGATTCCCATTCAGTCCTCATGTGTTGCCTGGTCTAGTCGAGAGGTGGTGTTCCTGCCCATGACAGGGTGGTTGGATTAAATGATCTCTAGGGTCCCTTCCAGCCTAGGCCATTCCATGATTCTGTGACATGCTGTTGCTGCTGCTTTTGTATAGTGCCGTTGTAAGAATTGTCACCTTTTACATTTAAAATGTTATGAATGAAGGCCATTTACATATTTGCATTTAACTATGTGTTTGAAGTATTGAAGAGTTGATAAGCTCTTTAACTAATCCAGAGCTTTATGTTAGTAATTAAAAATCATGAGTGGTGCTGGTTTTCATCAGAGCCGAAGGTCACTGGAGGCAAAATGTATTAAGAAAATGCAGTACCTAATTTCCCTTCTCCAGGTTCTTATGTGAGAACTGAAATGAGAGAATCATAGAATTGTAGAATAGTTTGGGTTGGAAGGGACCTTAAAGATCACCTAATTCCAATGCCCTGCCACAGGCAGGAACACCTCCCACTAGACCAGTTTGCTCAATGCTCCATCCAGCCTGGCCTTGAAGACTTCCAGAGAGGAGGCAAGAAAATCCAATTTCTTTAGGGTACCAAGAACTGCACTAGAGGAAACTAGTTACTCGGTGATCCAGTTTGAATATCTTTTCTTGAAGGGTTATCTATGAACTTTGGAAAATAAATAGTTGTCTATATTTCTACATATGTATGTTTTATATGAATATCTGGTTTTATAAGAGTTTTGCTTTCTTTACTCAGTAAAAATAAAATTAAAAAGCACTGTAACATTAATTCTTTCTTGCTTAGGGACCAGGAAAAATGAAATTCCAGGTGCAAACTGATGAACAGTATTACAGCAATGAATATGTCTTCACTGGAGGTTTTTATAATGTGTGGCAGAGTTAGTTTCTCTTGCCTGGTACGGTCTTAAGCTTTTGCTTTTAGTGGATAAGTGTGAGACACAAACATGAGGTTTCTAACCTTAGAGTATGCAACCCTCTAGGATTTGAGGGTTCAAACCATTTTAGAATAAACACTTAATTATTCATGCAAGTGGCAGCACTTCAGCAGGGCAGCTGAGCACTCCCTAGCCTGGGCTGTCCATCAACTGCTCCAGAGCTGGTGGAGAACATCTCCTTGCCATGGAGGGTGCTGCTTGAAGGTAAACTGTGTTATAGTCGAGTGCCGTGGTGAGTCACACCTTTATAAACAAAATGGTGATTGCAAGTACGGGATGATTGCAAGTACTAAGCCAGAGACTTTACAAATATTGGTTTTGCATTGTACATCTGTTGGTTATTCTGCATCAGTCCGTAAATGCTTGTACGGAGCCTAGGTGCTCGATTACAGTTGTTAATCGCTTTGCATTGAGTATTTGGCAGTAGGGTAATTCAGTTATTAAAAATATTAAATTATTTAAAAAAAAACAAACCAACAACAAACCTTGGCACATTTGGCAACACTTGTACATATCTACGTACCCCTGAAATGTAACCCAACCGACCTAGAATCCACCTTAGCTGGTTAATAACTATCAAAACTCCACCGACCTTTCTGACAAGAAGCATTTTAATCAGTCTTTAAAATACGCTGTGTCCTCACTGAAGGCAAACCTTGATGCTGATATGTTACCATGGTAAAGGACTTCTGCCACTCTGTCATATTTCTTAATATCAGGCCAGTAACATTTGTCCAAATTCACCACCTGTAGAGAAAATCTATCTGGTAGTGTGTTTAGCTTGGCATTGTTTATGCAGAATATTAGTGTGCAAACACAGCAGATACTGTTTTTCAGTGTTTTGTTAGTGTGCAGTACTTCAGAGAGTTCCGTTATGTTGTTTCATGTATCACTTAGTCATAAAAAAATCTATTTGAATATACATTGTGAAAGCCTAAAAATAGTGCTAAAATAGTGCTAATTGTATTCTGCTGCAGTGGTAGCCAGAAGGTCGTGATCTAAAATTAATATATTTCTGAATAATTCCAATTTCGTATCAAGGTTGATTTTTCTCTGTTACTACTCAAAGTATCATGCTAATGTATTACATATTTTTCCTCTAAAAACAAGGAGGGCCATTCCCTTCTCCTCACAGATACAGGCATGCTATCTAAACATTCCTACATTAGAAATAATTAAATACATTGCTAGAGTATTGGACTCATCTCGAATGTGTGCAGAAACTCTATAAAATTTAGACAAACATTATTTTTAAAGGAATCTACTGGAGTTTTTAGGTGAGATTCATTAACTTTTGCTGATATTATCAATATATGCGTCGGAAAACACTTTGAAAGAATATATATGTTTTATTTCTTTAAGGAAGACATTGTCTTTAGCTGAGTTCCAATACATTTTTATTCTTCAATGGAGAACAGCTGAGTATAATTATCTTTGGATTAATCAGTTTTTGAAATCTCTTCCAATGATATGTATAGAGAGGATTAAGAGAGAGATTTCCAAAGCATTAAGATAATTTCTGGTTGTTTTTAAGAAGGAATTGTTGCCCTAAGTCAATTAGAAAATTATTCCCCTGTAAGAAACTATCAAGAAAAATGAAATAGTATCACTTACAGCAGGGCATCTGCATCCTAGAGATTGAGAGAGAGATGTGCAAGCAGTTAGGTCCTATGTTGGTCATGCACCTTCTTTTCTAACTCTTTCTTTCCTTGTTACATGGCAAGGCAGAGTTCTCTTTTTCTTTTCCCGTTACAGAAGTTGAAGTTCCTTTTCTTCCGTCTTCTGTTAGATAAGCAGCAATAAAGGAGGCGAGCAAGATCCCTTCTCACATCCTCTGCTACCATTTTTCACTGGAGAGTAGTTCTGTTTTTCTTGCTCATTTTTCTTGGGTTTTAACTTGCTCCATAGTGTTCACTAGTTTGACCTTTATTTTCTGTTTTGCTTTCGTCAGAATGATGATACAATTTAAATACAGTTCTCTAAGGTTATTTTAATTGAATGCTTGAGTAACTCCATGTGCCTCTGTAATGAGTGAAATTAGCTTGATCTGGAGCTCAGAAAGACTGTCCTATGTATGATTTCATAATTAAAAAATATTTAAATTAATATAATGTTCGATTGAACAGAGCTGGGATCACAGTTCATTTGCTTTTGGCTTTAGAGAACCTAAGTGCAGCCGTATTTTTTTTGAGGGTTTCTTCCAAGCACCCTGTTATATCATAAAATGGTATGTGACGTAGTTGCAGCTCTGGGTGTCACAAGCTAGCCTTCTCCTGTAGGATTCTGCTTTCGAGTCATGATTACTTCTTCTTCGTGCCTGCCTACAGTAGTCCTGGTTTAGGACTGGACTGTATGGCATCAGACAAGCCTGTGTGGATATTGTTAAGTAGCTCTGTAATAGTATCTCCATTACTTTCACGCCTTTAGGGTTTCTTGTCTGGATTGTTGTTCTTTTCTTCATTTCAAATTTATTGGAGAGGTTTAAGAATAAAGTGTTGAGAATGGCTTAGGCCGTGCTCAGTTCCACTGAGTTAATAATGCAGGGTACTGGTGCGGTCTGCTCACGACTCCTCTCCTAGTTCTGCTGGTACATCTGTATCGGTACCTATCCCAGTGTGGAGGCAGTTCTCCAGGACTATTTTCTCTTTGTCTGTGTTTTATTTGCTTAAGGGAAAGAAATTGTGCTTCTCTAAGCCATTTTTGCTAGCGTGCTTGCATCCACAGTTGCATATGAGAAGGACCAAGCTTGCCATTTTTGTTATACTTCCTAAGTGGCAAAAAGTTGTAGTATAGATCAGTTTTTATTATTGCTGTCTAAGAGTCACACTGTTCTTATATTAGGGAAATACGACGTGCTAAGTGACACAGAGCACTCAAGCAAAAACTATGTCTACATGAGTCCTGAAACCTATGAAAGCAGAAACAAAGAACAATCTGTCATTTGACACATCAGCCAAGACTGATTTTTTTTCAAAGGTCTATTGGACTTTGTTTTGAGATGTAGCTGATTGTAAGAGCGAACCTTAGCCGTTGTCTATAACTCATTGCATGTGACAGATAGAAAAGGAATGACTTTAGGTGAGGTTTGCCCATGGGTCTAGCCAAAACCTAGACGGAGCCAGCCAAGATGGTTAGCAAAAGGCAATATCTAAGCTCGGTCATAAACCTTGAAGAGGCAGTCATAAATCATAATTAAGGCTTTTTGTTTCCTCGGTGGTGTAACTCTTCAGAGATGGAGACTGAAGCTGTTTACCAAAGCCCTTTTTCTTTTTGTCTTTGGAAAAGTGTTTAGGAAACATGAGCTGGGGTTTATTAAGCATATCTGTGAGACACAAAAGAGGGAATTGTTGGTCTCCAGGCAGCGAGTGGCATTGACAGGCTAACTGGTGTGGTCAGAAAAGATATTTAATATCAAAGGATAAACTGCAGGATTCATTTTTTCTTTTTTATCTCAAGTCAAACTTATCTGGTTTATGCCTTATCTAATTTAATGTGTGAGAATTGTAAATTCATCTATGTTAAGCAAACAATTTATTTTGTTTTAATTCCGTTTTCTCTTTGTTTTAATAAATCTTGGTTTTGTTAGGATTACTGTTGTGTGGGTAATCTCATACAGATGTCTTCAAAGAGTAAAGAAAAGTGCATAACTCTTAAAGAGAATAGCTGAAGGGGAAAAATCCAGCTCTGGAGCTCCCTTTCCATTCTTCTGTGATCCTCCTGGAGGAGTTTGGATTAAAGTCTTGTATCAGGAAGCCATCCTGCTGCAGTTGGCAACCATAAGAGAGAGCCCCAAAACTGAAAAAGAGATAAGGAGTTAATGGTTTCAGCCGATAAAATTCAAATTTTTAACTTTTCAAAGTCCTATAAAGTGTAGGACTCCTAAATAGTATAAAGAGGAGTAACAGCTCATGTCTGTGAGATGACAGGGAGTGGGGGTATATTCTTTCTGTTCAGGAAATGAAGTAGTAAAAAAAAATTGTTCTTGAGATACATATAAATATGAAGTAAGAGGACAGATGACCAGATTATGTTGTTTCTTCCTTTTCCAGCTTCATAAAATAAGATCAAGCAATCGGAGTAGCTTATATTTTTATAAGGTTTAAGTAGTGTTTTCACACAGCATGCATTTAGCCTGTAGAATCCACCATGGAGGTCATATAGTTAAATGAAGTGGTTTAATTTTCAAGGCGAATAACAGTGGCAGCAAAGGATGCCTAGAGACAGGTAATCAAATCTCATGATTTAAGACATAAGCGCATTACCTGTGAGCATCAGGAAAGACCTCGTTCCTCTCTGTCACCTGCAAAGCCTTCTGCAATTAATAAGGTTCATTGTGGGTATTGTAGCATCTAATTTTTTTGAAGCGTTGCTACTAGCAATCATTAGGGATAGGATGCAGTCTTCTGTATGTTGTATCAAATGCTTGCACAGAACATTGTCCTGCTGTCCTGTGCTGCTGTGTTGAATTACACCAGCATGGTCTGAAACAAAAGAACCTGGTGATATGGTGGTGCTGCTGGCTGCAAAAGCACAACATTGGCTGATCCACCATCAGATAGAAGTGGACTTGAACGCTTTGTACATATTGCTTTGGGATTTAATTAATCTCTTTTGTAAATCAGTTGTTGCAGATCATGTAAAAAACCCCGCATTTATAAGCAGTAGTAAGATAAGGGAATGCATGGAAGTAGGCAATTTCTTTTGGAATAAAAATGGAAGTGTGTTTTATAGCAACTGCTGAAATTAAATTTTTTTTTTGTCACGTGCAATATGAGGATTATATATAGAGGTGGACTATGTGTGAGTTCTTCCTTTGTAGGTATGACCTATGTGAAGGCATTAAGATACTGCTTCTTTTTATTTCAAAAATGAGGAAAGAGTAACTGTTTTAACAGGTAGACGAAGATGCGGTTAACCCTTAATAAATCACCGAAAGAAATAAAGACAGCTTCCAAGGCTGAAGGTTTGAATTACAACGTCAGATGAATCCTAAATGTTTTGAACTGCTTTTCCAGTACCCTGTCTAAAGAGGAGTCTTTGAAGGGACTTGGGCATCGCCTGTGTGAGGGGCAGCTCGTCGGTGGGCTGCCTGCTGCCCCGTGGGATGTAGTTCCACAAACAGCTTCTCTGGGAAGGGAGGTCGTACCTGTGGTTTCAACATTCTTCTTATTTATTTTACCTTTCATTTTATAACTTTCTGTGAAGTCCATAAAAGTCAAGGTCAAACTGAAAGACCCTTGTGAATAAAGGGGCTCATTTATTTTACATTGTTGAAGGCAGAGACGTCAGTATTGAAAATTTCCACTAATATGTTTGCAGCTTCTTTTTATTGCACTTCTTAAACTGGTTGGAGGAAGCCGCAGGCAGTGCATATAGAAATTGAACTCGAGTTAACTGAATAAATTTCATTAGCTGCGTGCTGATAAAGTCGGGAGGGTGAGATGACAGTTCCAGTAGCTGTATGGTATAGAGGATGAAGGCCACAAAGTTATAAAAAGGGATGAAAAATTTGTACTTTACCTTAAAAGAAGGTGTACTACTGATCTGAAATAAACAGCTTTGTGACCTAGAAGTCAAAAGCTAGTGAAAGCTGACCTCGTGAAATAAGTAAGGATATTAATTTTCTTTCTTAGCTCAGTTTCTACTTGATAAGGATGTTGCCATAGAACACTGAAGAAAGTTCTGTGCTTTTGGAGTTTCATTTTGTCTGGCTAGATAGCCACATTTATAAAAATCACACTTCTTGTTAGAAAAATGAAGAAATGTCTTACACTGCAATTTTTTCTTAATTAAAAGCTCAATCTGTCAAGAAAAAAATAATTTAAAATATACATTATTCACATTGCAAATTAGAGTATATATCACACATTGCCATTAATCAGCCATTTTACTAGAATTGCACTGATAATACTAGGGTTATAATTGAAATTTGATTTAATTTTTAGTTTTGAGGGAAAAAATGCACTTATTTAAGCCTTCCCGAATGAAGAACCCAACTGCATTTTTTGACTTTAAACAGGTGAGGTGAATAAGATACCTTCAGTTATTCAAAGATGTCCATATGGAAACTCAGAATACATAGATGAAATTTTTCATCCAAAAAAGGCAAAGTAGCAGAAAGGTCAGTAATGCAATGGCTAGAGCCCTTAGCTAAGATGTAAGAAATTCAATTTCAAGCAGGACTTTAAACTAGGTAAGTGTAGGTGCTGGTTAAGAACGACAGCCTGGGTGCAGTGCCTGTGATTTAAGTCCAGTCACATGAACTAGCCATCCTAATCTCACTTTATCTTCCGTGGAGAGAAATGGTTAATTTTAGGGCTTAATCGTCTGACCTATTTGCGATGTCTGCTTCACAACAAGATGAATTGTTGCAGTGAGTAGATCATGTCAAGTGTGAAGGGAGCATAAGAGTGATTAGCTCAGAAATAGATGTCTTCATTCAATCCCTTTTTTTCAATCTCTCTCTCATGGTGGAGGTTACATTAAAAAAAGAGCAGCCTGGCTGTAGGACACTGGCTGTATAGCTGGAGCTTCTACAGTGTTCACCTGTGATGCTGGACGCTCCAGAGGAGGTGAAGAGTTTTAAGATGTATTCCCACATACATGTAAGTCGGAACTGATGTATTTCCACAAACCATCATGGTACCAATAAAACAACATTTTTTGAAAGAGAGAGCTTTTTTTTTAAATAAAACCAAACCAGCTCAATGTTCATTTCTACTCTCCTGTGACTGTCTACTTCACTGAAAGGATCATAAAACAGTTGGACTAGAAGGAGTACACAAACATACAGCAGCCTTGCCAAAAGAATAAACATTTCTTGATTTGAGGCGGTGAAGTTTCAAATGTCCTCCTCTGAACAACCGTGCTATGGAAAGAATATCAGTTTGTTTGTCAGTGTTATTTCCTGTTCTCGAGTTGCTTAACATGCTCTCGTTTTTGCAACATGGCACACAGGGAAAGAATACTTGATCTCCTCGCTCTGCTCTTGCTTTACATCGGAATTCTGCTCTTTTCAGAAAACTGAAACACCAACAAACACGCAGTTACGGGTTGAAAACACCTAGCCGAACATTTCAGCAGGTTGAGACAAAAAATGGTTTTTGTCTTTAAAGAGGGTTTGCATGTTTCCTTGTTTCCTGGCTCCAGCTAGCAGGAGACACTGCTCTGCAAAAGGGACTTTTAATGAAGCTTATGCTTTGAAAACCAGATTTTCAGCCTTCCCAGCGCGTTTTGGGGATAAATAGCTGCTTTCTTCTCTGAACAGGTTAGGTAACTTTTGTTGGCTACATTTTTTTTCCCAAGTAATTACACTTTAGGGGCCCTGTGTTAGGACTTTGGCCTTGAATTGTTTTTGTAGAGCAACTGGCAGTGCTGCTACGTGGGGCTTCTTGGTGCTTTCCATTCTCTCTTCTCCCCTCAAATGCTTATGCTTTCGTCAGGTGCTGCCTGTTTTATTGTTACTTACAATAGACAAACGTTATATGTTGTCACGTGTTGGACTTTTTGTCTGATACTGATTTATTTTTTTTTTCTGTGTGGAAAGTGCTAGTAGGAAAATGCTGTAATTATTGAACCTGTATGAAGGAGCTGAAAAACTATCAGTGGTTATTAAATATATTCAAACCAGGAAGCACAAAGGGGATGAGAAAAGGAAGTGCAAATGTAACTGCTTTTTTTCTTCTTTTTTTTTTTTTCTTTTTTGTCATCCTCTCATGGTATTATGTAGATCCCCAGCCAGATGGCTACTGGCTATAAGCTGTGTGTGGATTCACAGGATTTTAACTCCTCTGTTGGTTTCCCATCTGTCATAAACTCAGAAGCTGCAATCCAGAGACTGACATGAATGTCAGTGTTTTCTGTAGCACATCGAAACAGTTACTTTCGAAGTCTTGAGAAAGAGCACGAGCCTTAAGGCAGACAGGACAGTGTCTGGTTTAACAGCCGTGCTGCCAGGCTGGTGAGTAAAATTTCTTGCGGTCAGTTTAAACCAGTGCTTTGAACCACGGGTGACCGCTGCGGTGGCAGCAGCCTCAGACAAACAGCGCCTGAAAAGTCTCCCCAAAAGGAGGTGTTTTCTTCTGTCCCTGGAGCTCAGCGCAAATTGTAAACCCACAACTGCTTTTGGTAGGAAATCTCATGTCTAAAAATAAAAGAGCAGACTATCTTCAGCAGAAGTAATTTGGTAACCATCAGAATCTCTGAGCAGTGGAAGAGTAGATGTGAAGCGGCTAAAAATAGTACTATGTTTTTTCTTTGCTTTAAAATGACCAATTCAGGATTCCCTATGGTTTTCCTTCAACATATGTCATCACTGGGACAGGCACATTCTTCTTCAGTTAATGGAGGTGAAAACGGTGAAAAATATCTCAGATTTCATGGTATAGGGTAGAGCAAGGCATTGGTCACTTTGACATTGGGCAGCCACCAAAGCCTCAGCATCACTGAAACAAAGAAACCTTGTCCGTCAGAGTAAAAGAAACTCTCATAGTCTCGCTTTATGTTATGTCATACTCAAGAAAGCAAAAATGAAAAATTGAATTAAACCTTCATGAAACAGGCATGAAGAAGCGAAACAGAAATAGGAGCTGAGACTGTTTTAGAATTAATTTTAGCTTGTAAGTGTATCAAAAGGAAACATGTACATAAACCTATAAGGAAATCACTACTATTATGAGTTTTCCCAAATTTTGACTTATTTATCTTAATAAATGGATTTGACTTACGTGAAAATAGAAGTGATGTCCCTCGGAGAAAATAACTGCTTTCCTAGGAGTAGCTGTCTGAAATCAAACAATCTGGTAATCCAGCTTCAAAAACTCAGTCGTGAACAAATTAATCGCTCTGTTTCAACTTTGGATTCAGTTCTGTAGGACAGGGAGCAGCTTAAGAGGCTAATGAAGTGTTAGGCTGTGCTTCAGGTGGCTTCTGATGCCTGCTGGAGTAGCCCAGAGTTAAACGCCTCATTCAGCATCAGGCATCACAACTGGAGCCGTTCCAGGCAGGTGCTCCTTCAGGACAGTGGACTCCAGGTCTTCTGCCTAGATTGAAAGAACACCCCATGACAAAGTAAGATATTGATTGGAAAAACTGCTAGAACTCTAGCATTTTATTTTCTTTATTTCCTGCAGAATATTATATTGTAAATCCAAGCTTCAAGTCAACAGACTTGCCCTTTGTTATAACACCATAATGTTATGATATTCTTGCAGTTCGTTTTCTTTGAGGTAGGCAGGAAAGATTTTCACAGAGGTGACAACAGGAGGCTGTACTTTGTGAATGGCATTTTCTGAAATTTATGTTAGATTGATGGTAGCATTAGTTAATTTTCCCGGGCTTTAACTTCTGTTGATAGGCACAGGGATGCCATGCTATTCAGCTGTGTCCTGCACTTTCATGAATTTTCCTCACCTGGTAGAGCTAAGTGTCTGTGTCAGAGCTCTGGCTCATTCATCTGCATTCAGGTTAATGGAGTAAAATAAAAACACAGCCAGCTGTTGGCAGTAGAGTAACTGAAATAATCTGAAGAATGAAGTCCTACTTCTGCTGACAAAATTATCAATTCTGTGTTTCTACATCTGAAGGAAATGGCTGAGAAGATAACGCTCTGGTTCTGTTGACTTTAATAAACCTCAGCCCTAGATAATGATACAGCAGGAAGAACTCTTGAGTGTTCAGGATGTAATTTCCTCCCTAAAGGGCCTTTGTAATCTGCTCTATGTCACCGCCATCATCATCAGTGCTTGAAGAAACAGGTTTCAGAGGCACCTGCCAGAGGAAAGGCAGAATGTCATTTTGCAAGTGAGAAGTGCTGTAATCTGACAGAGCTGCAGAGGGCTTGTTTGTCTCTGATCTGTAGCTCTAGTGTATGCCTGGATGTGCATGTGAGTGTTTCCAGCTCTGGAGCCCTCTGCACAAGAAGGATATGGACCTGTTGGAGGAGGTCCACAGGAGGCCACAAAAATGATCAGTGACCTGGAGCAGCTCTCTTACAGCAACAGGCAGAGAGAGAGTTGAGGTTGTTCAGCCTGGAGAAGAGAAGGCTCCAGGGAGGCCATAAGGCAGCCTTTCAATACTTAAAGGGAACCGGAAAGAAAGATGAGGGCAGTCTCTTTTGCAGGGCATGTTGTGACAAGACAAGGGGAAATGCTTTAAAACTCAACAAGGGTAGATTTCTTTTACAATGAGGGTGGTGAAACACTGGAACAGGTTGCCTAGAGAGGTGGTGGAGGTCCCATCCCTGTAAATATTTGAGATGAAGCTTGATGGAACTCTGAGCAACTTGATCTAGTTCAAGATGCCCCTCCTCACTGTAGGGGGTTGGACTAGATCACCTTTAAAGGTCCCTTCCAACTCAACGCATTCTGTGATTCTATGATATTATTGATATAGTAGTGAATATTCCTCAAAGTAATAAGTTTCTCATAGAAGTAATATGGAACAGATATCAAATGCAAGAATCAGCTCATGTGAAATGGATTTTCAGTATCAAAAAAGTGCACAATTCAGTTCAGCCACAACTGGTCCTGGAAAAGCCTTAAGAAGAATTCCCTACATTAAAAAATAAAGACATATTGTAAGTAGGCTTCAGGTAAGAGAAGATGAGAAATAAGAATTGGAAGCATCTGAAAGACATAGGTAGTAGAAAATGTATCAAAGCAGATTACACTAGAGCTTTGACCAAGATCTTTGAAAGAAACAGTTCAACAAATTTGAGACTGCAGTCCAAGACAGCACGTGTGGAATTGGGAAATAATTCTAAGCCGGAAAAGCCCATTTGCCAACTTCTCCGACACCATCAGAACATCAAGAGCTGGTTAGAAACCTAAGTGGTATGTTCCTCCTGTCCTCACTGCTGTCTCTTTTAAAGAGTTTACAGGAAGGAAAGTCTAACCTGCAATTATAGGGAAAAGTTTTCTTAATGTCAGCTATTACCAGGCTTGCTGAGAAACTGGTGTTACCTGAGGTAATGGCAGCATTCAACTGACCAGTTTAATTGGAGGACCTTTATTTCTTTGATTTTTTTTTTTAACTTTTAAAGTTTTTCTTTATAAATTTTGTAGTTTTGAAATTTACTTTTTAACGTTTTTCCACTCTCCATTTATCAACTTTTGCAGCAAAGATAAAAAGAAAAGAGTCATGATTGTACTCAGCTGTTTTCCACTTCAGGATTTGTTTAGTTATGAATGCAGTTGTTTATCACAGTAGATTGGTTTTTTTAAATGAAAACTGCTGTTCTTACATGCCTGTAAATTGTCGTTGTCCAGACATGAACATTTTGGGGGGAGAGCTGAGGGCACTCTGAAGGAAGAAAGTGCAAACAAAATAAAATACCTGCTTTTGAGGTATTAAAAAAAATTGAAATATTAATGAAAAAATATCAAAATGGATCTTTGAAATGGATAGGGATTAAGGCTTCACTAAGGAGTGATGAATGATAGACTTGGTTAGGGGCAGGATGAGAGGAAAACTTTATTGGAATGTGCATAATTAGTGAGTTCAGGTACTGCCTATGAAGGAGAGATGCTCCAAATACACTTCAGAGTGTGCTTTTAAGCCAAATATCTGTGCCCAACCTAGGAGATAGGCTCTCTAAAAACAGAGCGAAGAAAACAAAGGGAGGTGAGAACTTGGGGGAAGTTCTACAATATATTATTCTTTTTGTTCATTTTGTTTTGATGAACTGTCCCACAGCTGGGCGAACGTTGCATGAAACTTTCAGGTCCATTATTTCTGACATTCGCCTTGAATTTCAGAAGCAGGATCTAAAGCTCAGAGTTTACAATTTGATCCTCTCACTGCCTTAAAGTTTCTTTTGATTAATGCTGTAAAAGCCTGTAAGCTTTGGCAGTGTTTATCTTTGGCTCATCTTACCTGCATTACAGATCAGTGTATTTTAACTCTATAAGGTCTGAGTGTATTTCTGAAGGCTTCCAAGGGTAAACGCAGACATTCTGAGCTTGAAGGAACTTCAATTTGGAGACTGTAGTTGGTTTAGGATTGCCCATGTTTTCAGCTTTCCCTGAGATGACTGTTGCCAAAAGAAGGTCTCTTCTGGGCTAACATTGCTCATGGCCTGACCTCTGGGGAAAAGTGGTTGCGCCTGCATAACGCACTGCCTTTCAAATAATTCAATATCTGAGCAGTTTTAGAAGTTGTGTGGTTGTGCTTTTATTTATGGAGAGGGAGAGGCCAAAGAGAGTAGCTTTGAAAGAAACAAGTTTAGGCAGTCTTCGTTTTTTTGTTAAGGAGCAACAAAAATTGATTCACCTGCCTTTTGTCAATAAAAATGTGGCCTGGTGGAGGAATAGTTTTTACAAACATCTAAGGTTTAAGTCCTGTTGCTAGCAGCAGAATCACAATTTGTACTTTAAAGATACTGTGGGTTGTGTGTAGTTCAGAGGAAGAGAAGAAAAAACCCATCAGTTTGGAATCTCACGTTACACTGCAGAAAATCAACATCAACTTATTTTACCATATAGTTTGCCTAACCTGCACTGGATCTACCTTTTTTTGTCATTATTTTGTGCTTT
The DNA here is from genome assembly GCF_000703405.1 of Apaloderma vittatum. Classification (NCBI taxonomy): domain Eukaryota; kingdom Metazoa; phylum Chordata; class Aves; order Trogoniformes; family Trogonidae; genus Apaloderma; species Apaloderma vittatum. The sequence goes on along the minus strand of NW_009731621.1, from coordinate 6,432 downwards.
CCCGTACATTCCTAATTCTTTGATCTAGAAAGTGCATCTCTCTTCCTCATTGTTTAGTGTGAAACAGACTTTATGTGGAATTACATTCCCTGCTAATATACCATGAAAAATCATTTATTTATTTATGCCATCATACCTTATTTATTATAGCTTACTTAATGATGGAGAAATGTATTACATCCGTTCAGTTGAGGCTCACAGAATAACCAAGCTCCTTAGCTTTCAGAAGAGAAAGGAAGATGAAGATCAAAAGCTTGCTTTCGGAGAACGAGCTACTTTTCTCATTTACATTTCTTAGCATTTTCTAAGATGTCTTCCACCTCTCACTTTTATTAGAGAGATTCGCAGAATCAAAGTGGCATCTATTTATCATCTAAACTGAAATTCCAGCCTTCACCGTCAGCCTTCTTTGGCCATGATTTCCCCCCTTTTATGACCAAGCTGGCGTTGGAGCCTGTCGGGATGCATACCTCCATTAATCATCTCTGCTTGCTACAGCCAAGCGAACGGACAGGAAGCATCTATTTACTAAGGGCTTGTCTATATGAGGAAATAGCTCAGACTGCTCATTAGGCATTAACTCCTTCCATGGATTCTCTGCAAGCATCTTTCTGTGGTTTAGCTTTGGAGAAAACAGAGTTGGCTAGTGGGTGTAGTTAAACCACAGAAAGCCGGTATTAGTGTGCGGCATGGGTTCAGGACATGATCCTGTCTCCACGTGTCAGTTAATCTTCTGTAACTGACCCTCTTCATGCTCTTAGTCCGTGGCAAATGGAAGGTAAAACATGTTAGTTCAAGCCTCTTATATCAAGGCGAGTGTGTGTAACTTCGTTGTGTGTGTCTGTGTTTGCACAGGGAGCCAGGGCGTCACTAATGGCAATTTGGGTGCTAGTATTATTTTTTATAACTACCTAAGTAAAAAAATCGGACAAGAACTCTATTTTTCAGTCTTGATAGGGGACAAGAAGTGTGTAGGATGATTCTCTACACCTCATATGAACCATCTATTATTTAGTGATGTTGAAGTTAGTCATACTGGACCATCTTTTGTTTAGAAAATTTCTTTGAACAAAGATGAGTAGTCTTCTGGAGAAGAACAACTAGAGGCTGCTTAATACTAGTGTATCATCATCCTGGATATGAGTGGCTTCGTTACTATGGCAGCTAAAGCTTATCTTCCTGAGAAACTTGCATCACTTTACAACCCCCTTATTTTTTAAAGCAATTTATACTGGTGCAGATTCCACCTTGAAAATTCTTTATTTAGTGTAGCTTAATTTCATTAACAAGGCTTAGCCAAACCACACTGAATTGTTTTTTAATTGAAATTGTGTTCATTCAGAAGTTTGCTAAATGTATTTGTATATGCGTTGTATGCATTTTCAGTGGTAGGAATGGGATGGAATGGAATGGAATGGAATGGAATGGAATGGAATGGAATGGAATGGAATGGATGGAAGGAACCTACAATGTTCATCTAGTCCAACTGCCAGAACAGTTCAAGGGTGACCGAAAGTTAAAGCATGTTGTTAAGAGCATTGTCCAAATGCCTCTTAATCACTGACATCCTTGGGGCGTCGACCACCTCTATGGGAAGCCTGTTCCAGCATTTGACCACCCTGTTGGTAAAGAAGCACTTCCTAATGGCCTTTTTAAATCTCTCCTGATGCAGCTTTGAACTATTGTTTTCTCATGTAAACAAAAACCCCATGTGTTTCTTGATCTTCCTGTGTAACTGTTAATTTTGTTGCTAGCTATAAGGAAATAAATATTCTCCATGTATTTCGTACCTATTAAAAGCTGAAATATTAAAGAAAATACTTCTTATTTTAAAAGATTAATGTGGAACGTGTACACATGAAAAGTTGTGTAGAGACAAATCTTTAGCAGAAAATATATTATGTGCTTCATAGCTTACCTAGCCACATTTTCTGGAGTAAAACATGATGACCATTATGAATCAAAAATGTAGCCAACTGGAAGAAGTTGGTGTAGCTACATTGCTAGTAAGAGATTTGAGTATGCTTTCAGTCCTTTTGACTAAATGGCTTTTCTAGACAGTTGTGTTCTTCTCAAAACTGACTTTGCTAGGTAAAGTTTTATTCAGTGATTTCTGCCAGACAGGAACAAAGAATAATTTCCTTCCAATTTTTAGGATGGCATAGAATCATAGAATCATAGACTGGCCTAGGCTGGAAGGGACCTTAGAGATCATCTAGTCCAACCTCCCTGTCATGGGCAGGGATGCCACCTCTCGACTAGACCAGGCAACACATGGGGACCGAGCGGGAATCGAACCCGCGGCATTTTCAGTTACTGGTGAAATTCCAGATAAACATTGGCTGGAGGGGCAGCAGAATGCAGGATTGCATTTTAGCCCTGTACGTATATTTGTCTTAGGCGGGGGTGGAGGGGAAAAGCCACTTTGACAGGCTTTGTTTGGGAAGTATGAAAGTTATTCTTTCTCAACAACTGTTGTTGGTGCTTCAACTCAGGTTTTTGTTGTAGTCTGTTTACACTGACTTACACTTAGACTTTCTTAGAAATTCTCTTTTAGGATCGTGCCTCAACATTTGTGTCAAGTTCTCTCTAGCAGGTGAATTAATAAAACAAGAAAGTTCAGGTTTGGTTTCAAAAGAAAAAGAAAGAGAGTTCTGCTATTTGTATACTGATGATTCAGAATGTCTGAGCTCAAAATTCAAGTATCATATGCCCTACCCTCAGTGAAGGACACATACTTAATCATTTTGAATGAAATACAATGCAAATGAAGTAAACGCAATATCAGGGATTAAAATAGAGCTTAGACATATGTGTAGTAAAAGTATTCTTGGGGCCTTTAATTCTGTACTGTCCTTGGCTCTGATTTCTACAGTGGCTCATTGCCATCTTGGAATGGCACCAGGTAATAGCAAAAGCTTTCTTGTGTTCTGTGTACTGAAGTTGGAAAAAAATTAAATTGCAGTGAGAAAGAAGCAGAACACTACAGTTTTGTGTTCATGTAGTCCTGTTTTCTGTCTGTACTGTGCTTTACAGAGCTATGCAAAACCTCACTCAAAAAGTTGCCTGACGTCAAGGTTACAAAGCCAGCTGTCAGGAAATGCAGAAGGTGGGGTTGCACATAACAGCAGGATTATTTCACTTGCACATGTGAAGTATCAAGGATAGTTATGCTAATAAACATGTCTTGAATAGACTGTGTACACCTTAATCTAACGATGACATGCAAATATTTTCATTAGGAATGACACACATTCAACATCCAAAAGTCTTCTCTAGTTCAGTAACTTCCAAAATTACAGCATTACAGCATGAATTAATCTCTTACTATAAAAAGACACACTGAAGAATTTGATACCTTTTATTAATATATAGCATAATTTTCTGAGTTGAGTTTAACCGACCAAGAAATTTTGTCTGTTGTAGCCACAAGCCTTTGTTACATCTTTCGGCTTCACTAACATCATTGAGAACCATCCTAAAATTTTCATAGTGAGGATGAGGAAGAGCCATCAGCAGTTGAAAATTTACTTCAAAACCTTGGAAAGTCAATAGAGAGGCATTTGTTGATTTTAGTAGATTGAGATTAAGTCTGGAATAAATATCTAATGGTACCAAAACCCTTGCTTATGCATAAACAATTAAAAATTGCTTCCTATGCAAAATCTTTAGTTCTGATAACCCATACTCTTGCAAAAGAGAGTCTCCTGCCAACAGGTGCCCCAGCTAATCCTGGGTTATTCTCGTAATATTGCATGCTCCGGAAAACACATGAATGGTGAACAAAATGTGGGATTACACTTGCCAAAAGCTTCGTCCTCACCCTAGCAGATACTCCCCATACTTCTGGATCACTAGATCTGGAAGGCAGACCTGAAGTTAAACTTTCCCTTGTTTTTCCCTCCATGCGTGACCTTCACTGCTGCTCAGTCAAAACATTTTCACGAGCACCTTCCATATGTAAAAATAGGGTGGTTATGACTTTTTGCTCTCAGTAGGAGGGGAAGACTGAAGAGTTTACTCTCACACTAAACCGGTGATGAAAGATACATTTAACAGCACTTTGAATTGTAAACTATAAACTTTTGCAGAACTTCAGTGTATGGCAAAGATCTGTATAAAGTCCAGGGACCCAAACTTTCTATCAGCTAGCAGATTTTTAATCTGGAATTTAATAGGAAGCTCCTTTTTAATACAAGAACAAAACACTAAGCATAAACTACTTGTACAGCTGGTACATAGTTTTATGCTTACTATAAAACCGTACAGTTTAAAAAGTACTAGAGCCCATATTATAATGTGCGTATAACTGTGAAACTAAGTCTGTGTCCAAGTTTCCTAACTGCCCAAACTCAGTCAGTCTCACAGCTTAAAAGCCACAAAAACGAGGACTGAGCCTAACTTCTTCCTCCTGTTTTGCCTCATAACAGCAAGCCCCAGGGATGTGGAGCTGAAAGGCAGAAACTAGCAGCTGAGCAGTGGCAAGGATCAACTTCTTAAAACTGTCTTTCCATTGCAATTAACTACATACCAGATCTCAGCCAAATGGTGCCTAATAGCAGGGATGGAGTTTAACCTGTTTGACTTTGTGCTGAAAGGGATGAGCGCCACAGGTAGCCTCACTTACGGTGAAGTACCAACACAAGATTTAACAAGCTACTGCTTGTCAGCTCTTAATTAGCAGCTCCCGTCAGAGCAGCAGCACCCAACTGCAACACCGTCTGCTTCAGTGCAAAGTCCAATTCATTAGTTAAACTTCCAGAAGCATCGTACTTTGCTTGGCCAATGATATTTAACAGCTAAAAAATGGCAAGATTTGACTATCTTTCAGTTGTTTCTGTCTGTCAGGAGAGTTTCTAGCTAATCTTAGTACCTAATAGTATCTGTTAAATTGGATGCAGCAAGTTAGGAGGTTCCGTGAGCTAAATCCCTACACCTGCTGCAAGGTGATTTTTGTTTATTTTGATGTGCAGCACAAATCTCCATTATCTGCAGCTGCACAGTGTTTGATTTGGCCAAGTGTGTGTCTAACAACTAGTAGCCTTGCTGTTTTGACAGCTAGTCTGGTTTGCCACTGCCGTAACATTGCCACCGCATGGCAATGCACACTTTGCTGTGGGCTTTGAGGAGAAAAAGCCATGCTGTGCATATTCATAAGGTAAAGTGCAGTTTGAAGAAGCCTACCTGGAAGAAATGCGAGTAACATTTAGCTCTTGAGGAAAGTTGCGTAGAATAAAGTGGTACACTTTTTGAAATGTTGTATATGGGGCATTCAAGAGGGATTTAGCTATGAAAAATGGTAAAACTTTACTCAGATTGCACTGAGGAACAGTTAGAGAGTTGAAAATTAAGAAGATAAATTACTTGCTTTGGGTCCTCCATGAGTGAGTGTGTGATGGAAGTGTGTGAGCTAGCACGTCAGCTCCACAAATCTTTCTTTGTTGGGAGAATCCTTCTTATATTCTGCAGGTCCCATGGATGCCTACAAAACCTAAGATGCATCCTGCCGCTATAAAATTTTTAAGATTTTTAGTCCTCTTCGTTTGCCAATGTTTTTCCAAGAAGCTGCATCCTACCATAAACTTCCTAGCAGAATGTGACACAAATGGCGTGAAGCAAATTATTTTGTATGGACAGGGGATACCGTAGCTAAACAAGCGTGATGGCTAGCGAATCACAAGCAGGAAATTAATATTTAATTCAGCTTTTAGGGTTTTTTACATGATACTGAAATGAATGCTATAATGAAAGAGGGGCATGAGAAATATCTTTGAGTATTTGTATGTAAATGTACATTTCGGTATTGTGGGTTTGAAATGAGTCTCTGTAGTTGTAATTTCTTTAAAACACTGAATGGATGAATCAGCCTCTTTCAGTATTTGACCTCTAAGCCATAGATTATTACACGTGTACACACCCTGGATGTTTATGCTTGTTCTCATGTGTGTGCGTGCACACATGTGAGTGCGTGCACACATGTGCACCCACACATAAGCAAATAATCGGGAGTGATAAGTAGAGAGATAAGAATCTAATATGACCCCCATTAAAATTTAAACTATTATTCGCATTAATAAGTTGTGCGTGTTGAAGCCCTGGGAGCATTTTCTGTTTCTTGGATCCCAAAAGCATTTTATGAACTATTATCTTCCAAAGCATTTTGTGAACTATTAGCAGTCTGATACAAGTTATTGTTGAGATTTTGTAATAATTATAAAACTGCTTATATTTTTGGAGAAATCCAAGGAGTAGACTGTTGTGGTTAGTTTTACTGTAGAGGAAGAGCGACAGCAGTGAGCAGCAAGAAATATGCCACAATCTTGTGTTTGTTTTTGGGTTTTTCTAAAGTAGAAAGACTATATTTCATCTACACTACACAATTAAAAGATGAAAATGATGCTAAAGTGGTCTGGGCTTTTTAGAAAAAAAAAA
>NW_009731620.1:8194-33807 GCF_000703405.1 Apaloderma vittatum | reverse complement strand
GCTCCGCTACCAGAGAAATAAGAACGAGTGCGCTTAATTTGTAGTAAAACCCCCACAAACTTTAAGGTTAAAGCCAAAGGAACGCCGGCACGCTGTTCCCAGCGAGCCCTGAGCGAGGAAGCGGTTTGCTCGGGGTGGCAGAGGGCTCTCCCTGGCCGGGGAGGGTTCCGGGTCACCGAGAGCCCCTTCAGCTGAGCGGGAGGAGGCACCTGCCCATCCTTCTTCCCAGAGCGCCTCGTTCGAGATCAGAGAGCGACGCTCCCTGCAGCGCCTGAGCATCGGCCGGGACGCGCCCAGGGCTCGGGGTGTCGGTAGCGCCGGCGTGGGAGGCAGAACCCTCTTGCCAGCAGCCGCAGATGGGCGATAGTGGCCGGGCGCGCCGGCACCTGAGCAGCATCGCTCTGCGCCCGGTGGGAAGGGTTGATCCGAGGTGCTTCCGTCTGCACATCTCCTGCAGGCGTTCCCCGAGGGCTCGGGGAGGAACTGGATTAACCAGGCTAACGCAGACGGTCCCGTGGCAGCCCAGCTCTGCGTATCGTATTTAGTATTTTAGCCTGACAGCCTGCCTCCTGCCCCAGCACCTGGTTCATCACTCAGAAATGATGTCTTCTGGGCGAGAGGGGGGTGTTTGCTTTCCCCATTCACTGCCTTGCTTTGACCTTGTATAAAACAATTTTGTAGAATCGCTAGAAGGTGCAAAAAGCTTGTAGTTTTAGCCCTGTCTTTTAATATCTAGTAAGTGTTTACTATAACATGGCTTAATCCTCTCTAGACCCAATCTCCCCTTACTTAATGGAAAGACTTAATGGTTAAATCTCATTATACGGCATTAGAAACCTCCAGACTCCAAAGCCATTATGGCTAAGGGACACTGACTCTTAAAAAAATTGTGAGAAGAGCCCTTCTCCATCTGTTTCTCTGAGCTGCAGTCAGAGGACGGACTAGGCTACCGCTCCGAGCCTTCTTTGGTCTTGTAGCTCACACAGATCTGTGTTCAAAAGAATCACGTGGAGGAAAAAACCAACGATGGCAGGAGTGTGGTATTTTCCACTTAGCCTGGTTCCTTTTATAAGGTTAATCATCTGCTTTCAGTAACGTAACCCCTCTAGATAAACACTGCAGGGTTTTTCGGTGGGCTTTTTGTTTTGGCTTGTTTTGGTTTGGTTTTTTTTTTACTTTGCAGTGATAATACTATAAAGCTGTAAATTAGTGACTGTTCTACAGTTTTAATCAATCGTTTTGTATCTGGGTAATTGCCACTGCACATCTCCAAGTTCTTTTATTCTGGTACTTTAATAATGAGCTTATCTAGTCCATCAGTCTCAGTCACATTAGTTGCAAGTCACACCAGAGACATCTGTAACACAATCAGTTGTCATTACAAGATACATGTGAACAGGAAGCCACACAGGGTTGTCATCGGCAGAGCCGTAAAGTCCTGCCCACCATCACCACAGAGAAGTGCACTGCAGAGCTTTCTCTGACCAGCTCAGCTCTACTTGAACCAGGGCACTGAACCACTCTGTTAGAAGGAAAATAATTCTACTGCCTTCTTGCCCCTCCTGATCTGTTCCTTGGTGACACTCGTCCATGTGGGCCATGTTCCCCTTGCCCGTCTAGCTTGACCTCCCTTGCACTGGTCTCCTAAAAACAAGTAAAAATTGAAAGATGACCCTACTGTAGGAAAGGCTAATCAGTCCCTTGCAATAATGTCTTCTGCTGAGTCTTAAAGACTCCCACTTAAGATTTATTCAGTTGCAAAAATTGGCTCCCAGCACCACTGAAATCTGGCCCATCTATGCCCGTGTAACTTTAGACTCAGCCTTATCACTTAATTACCGTTTTTCAACAAAGTCCTGAGAGGAGCTGACTAGACACAGGCTGACGAGATAAGCTAATGCTCCATGTAGGCGTTCTCCTGAAATTCCTACATTTTCTAGTCATCCACAAGATACATCCCAAATCCAGTTCAGGTGTTGCCAAGTCAGCACTGAGGTAGTCAGCGCTGTTTGAACACGCTGTGAGGACCGAGCAGTAATTGCGGCGTGTCAACATTACCTACTGCACCATTTGGAGTCAAAGCTATAGTTTAGCAATCGTGCTATTTGAAGAGGTTGTCGTGGCATTCAGCCAGAGTGACCTCTATCTAACAAAGCATCTGGTGGTAATTTCGCTAATGAGCAGAGTAAGTATCAACCCTGAACTAGATTTCATGCAGGTAAAAGCTTGGAGAGAGCAATGATGTGGATGCAGCTTGCTGGCTGTAAAACAGACAGGGAGAGCAGGGCAATTATTCACAACAGAGACTTCTGCCCCTAGAGCTTGTTCCTCAGTTTTGGCAACAAACAAGCTTAGAATTAAGCAAATGTTGCTATCCATTTTCTGTAAGAAGTGGGATTCTTGCAGCGCTTTCCTTCTGTTATTTTGCATTATGATTAGGTTCAAGTCAAGCAATTAACAGTAGTATTGCTCTTGAAGTAACTACACCAGTGGGCATACAGCTAGTTAATTCACCAATTCCCTCTCCCTGGCAATTGGGAGTGCCCATGGGTGTAGACAAATGCAATACCTCCGTGCTAGCCCTCATGTATATTGACTTAAGTGTGCCCACAGGCACAAACCAAAATGCAATACAATAACTATTTGCTGCTCTAGGTTAAGTGTGCTCATGGGTACAAGCAAACTCGGTGTAACGATCAGCTGTTCACCCTCCCAAAAGCACTCAGAATGAAAAACAACATCAATGGGCATCTAAATATAACCTCATGATAAAAAAGCACCACACAACTGTGGCTACTAAAAGACATGGAGTGCTTGGGCCTATTTCTAATCATAGAAGGGTAAAAAGCAGGAGGATTTAATGAATGAAGACATGGCAGTGTCGTCAGAATCTGGCCTGATTTTGCCAATAGTTAGCAAACCCTACCTCTGACGCTTACTCAGTGGAAATCTTTTTTTTCTACATCAAGTTTCTCCTGCTTTATCCCGAGCATAAGGAGGATGAACACAGGTTCACCTCCCTGGACACGAAACACATGTTGTCTGCAGAAAGACTAGAGCAGATAGAAACATTAGATTTTCCATGTTGGTTCTCATTCTAAATACATTTAGCAATTAAAAAAAAAAAAGGCAGCACGTTATCACTGTAGGATTGTGCCCTTAAGTAGTCTGTGTCCTCTCCATCAGCTGTGCCCTTCATACCCAGGCACAGTCTTCTCTACCATGTGCACCAAATAAACCCACCTTGAATGCAGTTGCCTGAAGGAGCAGGACACGTTTCAGTTTATTTATTTCTCTTTGTAATTTAAAGCCATCTGAGCCTCTAGTTAAACAGATGCTATATCACTGAAAAGGAGGCACTGTTCGCATGAAGGAACAAGATTAGCAGTATTTCTTTTTTTTTCCGAGCCGCAGTTGAAAAATCCATTTGTACACAATAAAAGTAGTGATTTATAATACCTTTTTTTTCTCCCTTTTTCTTTGGAGGAGCTTTCACCACAACCACAGAGGCATTTGCAGTGATTGCTTCTTCCCCATAAATAGAGCTTTCCATACACAAGCAAATGATCAGCATAAAAATTTATTAATACTTCATAGTCTTGAAATAACTACTAGAGAAAAAACTTCCCCTTAAATAAAATAAGCAGCTTCCACCTATATAAAGTACCTGGAAAGATCAGTTAGCCCACGATTCTCACAGGAACACTCCTCCTAACCTCCTTAGTTGAAACAGCACCTAAGACTTCATTATAGTACCTGAAATATTTCAGGCAATTTTCCCACGATTCACTAAAGCCATGATTTCAATTACCTCATTTTTAACCCACTGAGAAGTTTAGTGCTGTTTCTTAATGGGGCAGAGTTTCCACGTTCCTTTTGGTTCCTGTCCTTATTTACTTAACTCTTCCAAAACTGAATACAATGGCTGTTGTGTTTTTTAATCTCTCAGCAAACAGTAAAAGTCAGATTTTTTTACAAGCTTGGTTCTTGTAAAGACCTGGACGGACTCTGTGCCACTGAGTCTGGGTTCTTTCAGCCCTGGTAGCTGTCTTCCAAAAAAACCCTTTGGCCGTATTTCCCTGACACTACAAAGAGTCACTGCTGCTCCTCGTTTTACCGCCAGACAGATGTTGAGCATTAGCGGGAGTGAAGCTGATGTGATCGCGTGTCTTTGAAACGGCTGGGGTCAGCCGCGCGGGTGGGACGGTGTCCTGGGTGCCGCTCCCCAGCCCCGTCATACAAAGGGCTCAACCTGGGTGTAAGCTCTGTGCGGAACTGAAAACATGAGGTAGTAATTGGAAGCCCGGCAATGGTGACAAAAGGCCCCTCTGAGCCCCACAGCTACTGCAGGCGCGTGGGTGCCAGTTCGTACCTTTGTTTCTGAGCTGCGAACCAGGGTTCAAAGCACAGCAGCAGCCTGGCACCTGACATCTCCGCCCTGGTGTTGGATTGGTACCTGTGGGAACTGTCAGGTGTTTGCATCTTGTACACAGAGAATGCAAAACTAACTCCGCGCTGTTTTGTTTGGCAGAGTCACATCACACCACCTGCAAGTCGCCTCCCTTGCCATTCTGGACCATCCACAGCAGAGCCTGGGAAGAATTTCTGCCTGTGATTCTCAGAGGTATCTAGTCAGTTCCCAGAGCTCAGTTCCTGGCGAAGATGTGCCAGGCATCTTCCAAAGGCGCTGGGATTCGGAGACTTTCCTTGCTGGATTATGTCGTAACTCCCAGCACAGGAGAGCGTGAACTTCCATCAGCACAGGCTGTCAGATAGAGGAGGATGAAATGTGCAGGCTGGCATCTGTGCTAGAGAGCCAGCCTCAGGTGTGTAAAACTGCAAGTGTCCGTGTACGTAGATCCTAAATATCAAATACAAACGTTAGTATTTACACTGGAGGCTGGAAAAAGATTCCTTCAAAGGCAAAGTCACAGGTGGCTTGGGCAAGATGTAGCAACTATTGCTGTAAGACCTGGAATAGCACGAAGGACAACTTTGGCAGGATTTGTTCAAAAGCTGTTTTGTCTAATTTTCCTTCTTTGTTTTTTTCTTTTCTCTCAAGGAGTGGGCAGACAGTCTGGGATAGCTTTTTTGCTGTTTTTGAATGCTGCACACTGAAGCAGGAGCTCAAGTATAAGACAAAGACTGTTTTAAAAATGGTTAGGTTTTACTGCCTGGTGATATTTTTTCGAAGTACATTTACTGAAGATTTATGTAAAATCTATCTTTTGTCTACTTAAAATATGTCAAATGGATGTACGGGGCAAAATTTAATGCATATGGGTTTTCATTATTTTAAATCATTTGCAATATAAATGATTTACTGTGACATCAGACATTTGTTCTTTGGCTGTCCACCATAAATTGAAGCCCACCCAAATTTCCAGTCTTAGCTATATTGCTGCGTTCCCTCTCCCAGTATCTATAATTTCACTTCTGTGATTCTTCATGTAAATGACTTTCACAAGGAAAGGAAGAGAACACATAATTTGCCTTAATACAGGTAATTTTGAAAGAGGAGCAAGACCTTTACATGAGAAATAGTTGACAGCTGCGAAAAGGAGAGAACTAATGCTTGGAGAACAGAAAGTCATTCTTGATGAGAGTGGCGAGAGCTACTGATCAACCAGATGTGACCAAATGGACTTTTTGTGCAGTTGAAACTGCCAGAGGTGATAGACTTCCATCTTGCACTTCCTGAATTTTTTCATGTCTTCTTAGTGCCCTTACATCTATAATGCAATTAATCCAGCTCTGGCCAGTTAATGTTGTAGGCAACCGTTTGGAAAACTGAGGCATCAGGGTAAGCCAGATTCCCCAAGGTCGTTCTGAAAGTCCGTAGTGAAAAACTGGTGACACCTGACACCCAGAATTGTGCTTTCATGAGAGACTTTCTCCTAACAGCTATAAAAATCTTGAAAGACCTTGTGGAAAACCGCGTTCATTATCGTTTGCTGGTTATCTTGTGGCAGTTAATGGGACACAAACCCTTGGATGCATCAGTAGCCTCTATCTGAAGCCTTCCCAGCTCAGTAGTTACTGAAATTGTTGCTGCACAATGGCTCTTCAGTCCCTGCACTCTAGGAGTTAAACATCTGAACTCAACCCAGTTTCTCATCCATGGATGTCATCTCAAAACCTACCAGGCCAACAGACTCTGCTGAGACTCTGCTTCCTACTCCTGAAACTGGAGGACAGTTGTGAACCAAATACTGTGTTTTTGTGAACTTTCCACCCCCACGTCTCAGTCCTGACACAGCTCCCTTCCCACTCTCTGAAAGGATTTCACTGTTTTCACAATTCCATGCGTTATTGCTCACGCACATAGTTTTAAGAATATATCCCAAATTTGACCTGCCTGAAGATTTGTAGCAATTCCAGGAAATATCATAAACTACAGCAGCATCCTAAGGGGATCGTTACGTCTGACATCCGGGCTGTCTGTCCTATTGTATCGCTACAAGTGTGTCTGACAAGGCCCATTTATCTCTATTTGCTGCCTTTCCCACAGTGCCAGTCCCAAACCAAACAACAGCACTGCCAGCAACCGTAACCCTGAGATCAGAGCAGGGTTAGATGATGTGGTGGGCTGGCATGTGCTCGCCTTCTTCCTAGCTTCCAGTGGCTCTACCACAATGGATCCTACTGAGAAAATAGTGTCGTTCTGATTTATGTGCAAAAGTGCAGAGGAGAGCTTTTAGTATCTTGGGAAGTAGTTAGGAATTAAGGCCAAAGAAAGGACAGTCACGTCAATTACATGCTAAAAAAAGAAAATGTAAGTGAAAGTCCTGGCTCCTGAACTGTTTCTGGGCTGGCAGATGTTCACAGTTCTCTTGGCAGACGCTGTAGAAAGCTAATGGGCCCATTTAGATCCCCTCCCGTACACGACGGCATCGGTTTTCCAATTTCGAGGGAGGCCTGGTGAGGCTATGATATTCCAGCTTTTTTCCTGAAATGAAATTAGGGAACACGTGTAATATTTTAAGATCTCTGATGCTCTCTCGTCAGGAATCTTCACTGAACCCAAGCACTGCAGATGTGGCTGAGGGAAGAAAATCTCATGCAAAGCGCAAGGCTGACACCTGGAGGGGAGCGCTGCGGTGCAGCCGGGGGAGCCGAGGAGTTGGACAGGGGGTCGGCAACACATCGCTTGAGGTAGGAACACCCAGAGTAGGTTTCGGATCCCAAGTTTTGGGACTGCTCTTTTCTAGTGAAGGGTGCTTTAGATATTCTGCCCTCTCGCCTTTTCCAATAAAGAAAACCCCAAGTTTTTATTTCAGATTTTCCATGTCTGTTTGCAGAGTGAAGAACAACACAGAAGCAAACTCTTGTCATCTGGTTACTCACTTCTTCCGTGTTCAGGAATATTTGGATCAAAACTTATTTTCCTCAGTAAGCTGCTACAAGCAATGCAAGGTTATTTTTTTTTCAGCTGGTTAGTCTAATGTATTTGAATTGCTGCGTATCAGACTTCCTGCTGCTCTACCATTTGTGTAACTCTGTGCCGTGAGTTTCTGGAGTACAGACTCGCAGGGCAATTCTTACTGTCAAAGCTGCAGCTGGAAGATTTGGCATTAGGTAGAGCTTGTGCTTTTCATGTCTGGCTCTGCCAGCACCCACGGTGAGGCTGTTCTTGAAGCTGATCCTAATCAAGGAATGCAAGGCAGCTTCTGGGACAAAGTCCTCATGCTCTTGGAAGTTTGTTTTCCAGCCTGGCAATCACCCATTCATAGCACTTACTCCAACCTTTTCAGTAATCTCTCTTCTCTGCCAGGAATTGTCTCAGTATTTGTGAATGCTGTTTTCGGTTGATCTAATTTTAGAATATCTTAATAACTGAGTTATTTACTGGGCTGGCATTGCCGTACGCTTAGTATCTCACGAACCCAGAGTCTATGTCCATTACATCCCCTTAATTCACTTTGTCATTGCCAGTGTGGTCCTAGTCACCATCAACTTTGCTTAGTAGTGACTAGTTGTTTATGGAAATGGAAAAATACCCAAACACACAAAAACCCAACAACCAACAGTTATTTTAAGAAAACTCTTATGTGCAGTTCTACTAATCCACCTTCATTACTGGATACGTTTTCACTGGAGTACCTCAACACTGACTGCCTGTGTATCTATCGTTTCCAGCCTTCAGACTCCTACATCTCTTCAGTTCATCCCGATGAGCTCGCTAAACTGCTCCATCATTCACCACTCAGACCAGCTTCAGGGGTGAGCCACTGCTCCAGTCTGTGGGGTAGAAGAGAGGGACGCTGCCAGCTTCAGCAGCAGCACAAACCAGTCAGTGTCCTTGAGGTGCCACTTCTCAGCCCAGAGACCCAGGAAGCCCAAAGCCATCTCTGTGGCTGCTGTTTCTTCTCATCAGCTGCAGCGTGGCTCTAAAGAGACGGTAACATCTTTCCCCCTCCTCCAGCCCAGCAGTGTTGCCGACGCTGGATTGTCAGTTATGCTGAATTACACCGATCGCTTGTGGTTATTCAGTGATGTAGACAAATACCAATTCAAGATCAAGGGTGAACCCTGGCCACTAAACTTGTTTCACTTGTGACTCATTCCAGACTTAAAACCTGCCTCTTGCTGACATTTTATTAACCCAATTTGTCATCCTCCTAACCCCCATTATCCAACCCAGGCAGATTATTTACTTTGAAGAGATGTGTAGATAGCTTCCATGCGAATCATAAGTAGATCCAGGTGCCATAGCTAGATTCCAGAGGGAGCTACAGTCATGAGATACATGTGCTGGTAAAATAACTTCTGTCCTAGATGCTTCGAAACTCAGCGATGTTCTCCCTGTTTAGATATTGTCTGGACTTTGATTCCTAGAAAGCAGCCTGGCACCAGTGTGGTAAAGTGCTGAAGTACCTTCAGGCCTCTGTGGTCCCAAAGAGATCAGCAAAGGTAAATTTAGGCATATACTTAAGTATCTGCTAAAATATATTCTTGCTTCAGAGAGTCAGTGACTATGTCCTCCTAAACAATTCCCTTTGAATCTTTGTGTTTATCCCCAAATAAAGCATTCAAGTCAAGAATTAACTTGCTCCCTTGAAGAGCATTCATCATTTCCAGTTTGTAAGCTTCAGGAGAGAAATCCAGGAAGCGTCAATAAATCCACTTTGACTAAAGAGCTGCAAAAGGAGTAACCTGTCAGGGTAATGTGACTTAATTTCTAAGAGTAAGATCCTTTTAATGGATGAAGTAAAAATGACAGAAAAGTCAAATAGCAGGAAGTGTCACACGTCAGTGGGACAAAAAATAAGTAAGAAGGTGGCAAGGTAAGTGACACGGTTTTACATTTAGCAAGGGAAGGAATAACGTAAACTGAGAATAATGACAGACATTGAGAACCTACACACAGCTGCCTGAGTATGACAAAGGTATGTGTTCCCACAGAAACATTCCTTTAATCTGCACATCTTTTCTTGGACAAAGTGAAGGTTATGTGCCAGGGAGCGTCAAGATTTGGTGAGATTCACAGATTGGACGTGAGAGGGCAGCCTTACCTGCAGTTTATTGACGGCAGAGCTCCGCTGTGTGATCCCGAGGCAGGGTCAGTGCAGGCAGTTCGCTTTGGCCTCCCAAGTTGCAATCTGGAGCTGCGCCCCTTTCGAAAGAAGGGACCCATCCAGGCTTTTCAGATTTCCTATTGAAAGGGCGAGCACTGTCCCTTTAAATGAGCGCAGAGATCTCGGTCCAAATGGGGAATGAAGCCCAGGCTACCAACAGTTATGAAACCTCTCTTTTAGAGCTTGCAGGCTTAGGGGCTGCTGCTACGCTCCGAGGTTAATAATCAGTTTTAATATTCACTTAGGGGGCTGTAAAAAAAGAATGAAAATTTCCTAATTTGAAAATGGACTTGATTGGCAGCTTTATTATCTCTGTAAGGTGCGTGGCATTCTACACAATCAAGTCGTTTTTTAAAATAATCTCACTGCTTAAGTCGTACACGCTGCTAATTGCATTTTAATAAGTCTCTTTAAAATCTTTCCATATTTTTTAATATCCTAATATTAGATAAGTGATTGCTGGGGACACTGGAGGGCACTGAAGTTTATAGAAAGAGGAACACCATAATGAAGCTTTATTGGGATGGCATCACCAAACAATTGCTGTGATAGCAACACTCTCAAGCTTGGAAAAGTGCCAGACATTCCCCCCCTGGAACTGACTCAGGCACTAGCCTCTCTGGCTCAGGACTGACACAGAAAATGGATGCTTTCTGGCTCATAAAATGGCCTCTTTCCGGCTTGGAGATGACTGAGGAACTGTCCACTTTTGATTTGGAAAGGACTTGGGAACTAGTCTTTCTCCATTGAACAATGACTTCCAAACACGCTTTTCCCCCCACCCCCGCTTGAAACTCTAAAAGTGATTTTTAAAATTTGTCCAGGACTAGACAAAAAGAAGAAAGATTTTTTTATCAGCTCTGTACAACAGCAGGGGTGGTGAAAGGTTTCAGTGGGAATTAGAAAACTGCAGCTTCACGTAGAATAGGTGACTTTTCTCCCTCAGAGATAAAACCTAGCTAAGGTGAGAGTATTTGGAAAAAAAGTGTGATGGTTTGGGGTTATTGCATGTCTGTGTCTTGCATGGGGGACACAGAGCGTTATCCAAGAATACCAGTAGCAAACCAGACTTAATCAATCTAAAATTAAAAAAACAACCCCCAGAAAACCTCAAATGGCAGTGGGACTGAACTGACAAACTCCAGGTTCAGGCACCCTGGGCTACAAGAGAATTTCAGACTCAGATTCAAGCCGGGTCAGCAGTCGCAGCGGTTACAAACCAGTGGTGCAAGAAGGTGCCCCACAGCATTTCCTGTGCGGAGTCCGACGTCGTCTGTTGGAAGTCTGCCTTTAGATTCAGTGCTGTGCTCCCGAGATACTTGAGTTGTGCTTCTCCAAATTAGGACTGTTGGGCAACTAATGTCACTTTCAGTGTGATTTAACATCATCCATGGGGGGGGAATCCCAAATTAGTTTGTAACTGGCTTCTAGAGAACTTGACTGGGATAAAGGGACTTTTTTTTTTTTTGACAAAACAGAATGGCAATGCCAAAATTTACATTATGTTGTGTTTTGTCCTCTGCTTTTCGTGTCCTGGGACCTGAGATCAGAAAGGTATTTTGAGAACAATAGGGACTTTAATGTATTGCCCACTCTTATATGTTTTTTTTCCATAAGTCTCATCTTAAGAAATCACTGTAATAAATCACAATGTCAGGTTTGGTTTAAAAAAAAAAATCAAGCTTCTAGCAGTAAAGAAAACCAGAGAAAATGTTATATTTTCTTAAAGATTCAAAACCTAGGAAACAAATATAGAGAATCCATAATTGATGGGGTTTTTCCCTTTTGAGCCTCATAATATTTAAATAAAGTTGATTTTTGGAACCCAGCTATGAGTTTTAATACTTGAAATGGGCAATAGTGATAGAAACATCTTGCATTGGTTTGTTTGAAAGTGAGCCATTTTCTGACTAACTGAAGATCTGTGTATCCATGTGTTTCTTCTGCACATCATCAGCGAATCCTTGGACTTAGTCCATCATATCTTTAGGTCTGATCTTATTCCCCCTGAAATCCAAAGGAGTTCTGCCACTGACTCCCAGTTAAAAATGGATCAAGCCCAATTTTACTACAATAGTATGAATAAGAAGTGCCTAATAATACTAAATTTCTTGGAGATGGTTGTGTATCTTTCTAGTTTTAAGGTGTGTGAGATGCCCCTGTAAAGAAAGCAATGTCTCTGACATTAGCCATGAGCTAGAAAAGAGTCATCAATTTACAAAATTTCCTCTCTTAGCTTTTTTTTTTTCGTTCTGCAAATAAGAGCAGAAGGTCTTGTTTCACACTGACAGGCTGGGAGGCACATGTTCGGCGAACTTCTGCACAGGAAGTAAATGTCCAGGTCATATTTATCCCTTTTCATGTGGTTCTTTTAATCCCCCAGATTGGGTTTCAGAAGAGTTTTACAGTTTCAGTTTTACAAAGCAAACCTTCCTTTAATGTTGGCATTTTAAAGAAAAAGCTTCAGTCAAAACATGTGTGTTTTACATCAGCCAGATGTGACGTTTGGGGGAGCAGGCCACAATGTGGCAGCCAGCTCTGCCGCCGGAGCTGCCTGGGTCGGTGTTGGACATCGAATGGGAGCTACTGGTCCCGGGTTGGGGATCAGCCTCCTCGCTCTCCTACCTAGTTAAAAAAAAATTAATAATGATAGTGCCTGAGCAAATTAAAGATCAGAGTGTGGCCGGCATTGTTGTGACTTGCATCCCGGTAGCCCGTGTGGCCACATTAGAGAGCACGGCCCTGCTGTGCACAGACCTCTGTACCCCAAAATACATTCTTGCCTAAACCCGCTTAAGTTAAAGTGAAATAAAAGGCATGAACGGCGGCAGAGGCACACCAACGTACCCCGCACCGGCACTCGGTGGCTGCTCTGAAAATACAACCTGGTTCTGCATAACTTCCATTGAACATCACTGTCCCTGTAACTACTGCTTCCAAGACCTGATTTTTGTTATTTTAATTGAAAAATAAACACACAATGAAACACGCTCAGAAACCCGTTGCCTTTCTCCAGGACTTGCCAGGTGGCCGTGCCAGGTGGGGCAGGCCCTGATTGCAGCTGCCCTCTCTAAACAGGGGCCACCTGTGGCAGGGTGGGGCTTTTCTTCTCCCTTCCAAAGTCCTTCCCGGCAGCCTGGGCAGAGTTTGCACCGGAGAGGGGGTTTCTAGAAGTTGCTGTGGGGTCGGGATCCCCTCGGGGCCTGCGTGAGGCTGAGGAGCCCGTTGGGGAGGGTTGCCAGGCAGCTGCCATTTGCCTCCGTTTTTGCCCGTCTGGCCCGCGGCTGCCTGTGCCACAGCACGGACAAGTGCCAGGCTCCTGCTGGGGTGTCTCGCCTCCTCAGCTGGGCAGCAGGGCCTGCCTTTGTTTTGTACCTGGTGCTGTGCTGGGATCACGGTAAGTTGGGACTGGGGCAGCCTTTGCCTCCTGGCGGCCATTTTGTGACAGTTGGAGCCTTCCTCGGGGATCGTTGCTGCCTTGGGCTGGGACGGTTAAAGAAGAGCTGAGGCCTAACTGAGAAATCCTGGGCCTGAAAATTCCCCCGATTAGTGTGTGGGGCTTTCGGACAAAGGAGCTCTTGCCCCACCTGTGCCGCCTCCTTAGAGGCCTCCTCTTGGCGTTTCCTTGGCCAGAAGGGCCCTGAGGGAGCAGCTTCTGGAAGGTTCCGCACAGCGTTGCTTTAGACAGCCCGAGGAGAGACTTCGTGTGGAATATCCTACAACGACTTCTTCAGAGACACTGAAGAAGGTGTGATACCGCGGCTGGGACAGACTTGGGACAGTTTGGCAGCTGCCTGGGCCCTGTGTGTGTGGCACAGGCAGCAACTGGAGTGTCCTGAGGAAGAAGCTCTGGGCTTCTGTTCCTGCACCAGCAACAGGTGAGTAAATTTGCTCTTTTTCCACAAAATGCGTCCTCATTTAAGCACCTTTTCTTGGTCAGTAAACTGTAGGGCCAGCTTTTGAATGCTCTGAAATAACAGCTGTGGTCTCTTGCGTTGACACCATTAATTTTTTCTTTTAAGTTTTGTGTCAATCCAAGGTCACTGGCCTCCAGGCCTGGGCTCTCCATTGATCTCCTTGAGTGATATAAATAGGTTTTCAGCAGAGTTGCCTGCTTTCTTGACTGTAGCTAGGTATAGATTTTGCCTTTACTGTGGCTAAATGGTGTGGTCATACGGCTTGCAGTAAATTTGACAAGGGGTTAATTTAATGTCCTGGAGTCTGTGTGACTGGATGGAGCTGGGCTGGAGCATGTTGTTTTTCTGGAGTGAATCTGAAGTAGGTATATATTATAAGCTACCCTGTACAATATATCTCTTTATAATATGCTTGAGAAGAGCCTGTAAAACTCATTTATTTCTTCATGAGGAGGTAGGTCGAGCAGGATGGTGTTTGGACATTGGGATTACCTGGATGGGACACTGGGCTGGAACAACTGGCTGCTCTTTTCCTGGAAGCAGGTAAAAATACCATAAAGGCAAGGAAACGTGGGTAAATTATATGCTTTGATTGGATTAGGATAAGCATTTTGGACTGACCATGCTGAGGTCGAAGTGCTTTTTTAGAGTTTTTAGCAGGTACTTTATTTTGTGGAAACAGATTTTGCTCTCCAAGTTGGTTGGATTTGTGTGAGTATGTTACAATTTTTGACTTAGCCAATGTGCTAATTTTTTTTTGGCTGGTAAATGACTTGATAGATAACAGAAAGAAATAAATATAAACATATGTAGTTGTGTCTTTCCTTTTGAAGTGTCTGAGTAGGGAGAGCCTGATTGTTGTTTATCCTTGGCTGTTCCTCTTACCCCCACTCCAGGTTTTTTCATCTTGTTAATTGACGTTGTTGCTATCAGATTCTGCCTAGCATTTTTTTAAGACATTCTGATAGAAGTTAAACTGGAGCTGATGCAAGCAGCAGGGCTTTGTGAAGCTCTCTTCTGGAAGTACCAATTACCAGTGGTTTCCCATCATATCGCTTGTATGTATAGCTCTTTAACACCTCTGTAAATTGGTCCTGAAAATAAGGAACAGCAGGCTGCACTTTTGCCTGACATCATCTTGTTAAAGCTAGATCGTGCACTCTGGGTAACTGGATTAACATCTGACCAAGTTCTTGGCTGAAAACTACTTTATTGTGTGAAAGAAACAAAACCAAAAATGTTTTTGTAGGAAACAGCCTAATGCAGATCAAACACTGATGCCCTTTTCAGACCATTAGCTCCTTCTGTGGTAGGAAAAGAGCCACACCGTGACTGACCAATGCAGGAAGAGGGGAAGGTGGCTTTCCCTCATGCCTTCAGGTGACAAAATGCATAACTAGGAGTGAAGCCTAATGGATATGGCAGAAGTTTAGGAAATAAAGGATTAGTCTTGACTTTGCCATGTATAATCTATGTGACCGGGTCCATTTCGTTCAGTCTGCCAGTTGCCTTGCTTTCCTGCGCAACAATCCTACCACGCAGAGAGCTAATGTGTAGCAAATCCATCAGTAGTTGAGAGGCACTCTGCTGTGGTCAGGTAAGTACCACAGGGAAGGAAACTCCACTAAGTATCTGTTAAGGACAGCACTTCACAGGGCTGTTGCCCCTTCTATCCAAGGTGCATGAAGCATTCCATCAATGCTACTCATACTCCTTCAATACCCCTGAGAAGCAACGCATTATAAATCCCATTTTACAGACGGGCGAACTGACTTTTCCCCAAGTCCCAGAGTGGTTCAGTGACAGAGCTGGGAATTGAACCATTAGACATTTTCCTCTTCATGACAGCTCTGTACAATCCCAGGACTCATTTATTTTCCCTATTAAAAAAGAAGTAAACAAGTATTTTCTTTCTGAGACCCACTGAGGATGAGGGATTGGGGAAAAAATGGAAGTAAAATTAAAAATAAAATGACATAATTCCCTGCTGGCCCTGAGTTGTCCAGTCTCCTTTACATTCACACTTCTCTTTGTTACGTTTCCTTGAAGTTGAACCTCCCTAGAGAAGGGAACCTCAGAGTTTCTGGTGCTGGGGAAGAAATGCTTCAAGAAAAAGAAAAATAATCGCAGCTGCAATGTTAAAAATAAGAAGCTAATCAAAGGCAGCCCATGTGGGCGCCACTTTCATCTCTCATCTTCAAAGAGGTGCAAACAAACATTGTCGGCGTGCCAAGCAGCAGCCTCAGTGCCTGATGATCCCATTACTCCTCCAGCGTCCACCCTCCCCTTCCATGCTGCTGAGCCTGTAGGCACAGGACTCCAGGATCACTGCCAAGGTGGGAACCTCTAGTCACCAGAGGGGAAGCCACATGTGGAATTCCTCTGTGGATTCAAATTATTTCATAACAAACATAATCGCACCCTATAGATCATTCCATGGGCTCTTGCCTTTAGAGCCTGTCTAGTAACAATAATAGCACCTCTCATTTGGCAAGATGCTGGAAAGGCTCTAGATCAGAGAGACTGATCTGTTCTGGTGTTTTGGGGGGGTTGTCCTCTGAAGATTTGGTTGTTTTTAAAAATAATATTCGAGCTCTGATGAAATCCAGATGGACTTAGTGCAGTAAGAGTGAGGGTTAGTAAAGTCGTGGCACTTGAGGAGTTTGCAGTCCTGGTTCTCCTCTCAGAACTCTTGAGAACTTGCCTTGAAGTGAATGCAGCTGGTGTGTTTGTGCCTTGGCTTACCTGAGTTTGCTTGCCTTGACATAAGCCTGACTGTTCCTGCATGCCCTAATGCAGGCCATGAAAAAATAAGCTAACTAGCTCTGAACGAGTGATTAAATAAGTATCAAAACCAACAGAATGTGATGCTCTGCCTGGGCTAATGCAACTTAATTCATGGCAGAGTCATCTTGTGTGTGGTAACCCTGCCGTGCTGCTCCTGCTTCCAGAATGAGAGCGTTTGGAGAAAACTTGGGTGTTGTTATATGTAGTGTATGGTGCAACACAGGGCAGTCTGCCTCCGATTAAGAGGCCCAAGGATGAATAAGATAAAGGGACTGAACTCTTTTCCCCAATACTGAGATTTTCAGTGGATGAGTGAGATTGAAAAAAGATAATTTCACAGAATCATGGAATCATTCGGGTTGGAAAAGACCCTTGAGATAGAGCCCAACCATTAACCCTACTTTACAACGCTTGCCCCTAAACCGTATCCCTCAACACCACATCTAAATGACCTTTAAACACATCCAGGGATTTGTTGTGCTTATATTACCTTGCCTTGTTCAGAGCACGAGTGAAATGTTGCTCATGGATACTGACCTCCAACAGGCAGAATCCTGTGGGATGAGGATGAAAGAGGCCCCTTCGACTTCTGGGCTCTGCCACTGCTCTTGTGAGAACTCTTAGGCTACTTCACCAGCTGCAACTCCCTGATATTTTAGATAAATGGCTGTGAAAGCCATAGGTAAAAATAACTAGGTATTACCTCTCAGAACTGAACTGCAGCTTGATGCTGCCAGAATCTTGGCAGAGAAGATGCTGTCACCATCTTGTACCTGTCTGGGGCTTTCCTGCTCTGTTAACCTCGTGAGCAACATTACAGTAGCTGCAAGAACAGGTCACTGGTGCGCTCATCCACCCACAGAAGCTCTGCGAGGCCTGCCCTGTGTTCACAAGGAGAAACGGAGAGATGGAAGGAGCAGAATTGGATCCAGCTCATCGTAATGAGGAAAGCCTGTCCCAGCCAGGGAAGGATTCAATTAGGAGAATGGAGGAATATGGATAATACATGGAGGGCACCAGGACATCTGGGGCTGCCACTGCTAGCAAGAATAAAGGTGCTTTGCATAAGAAACAGGATACAATCATAAGAAAAGAGGAGTCTGCTCCCAAGTAGCACTGATTCTCCCTCCCCTCTACAGTGCACAACAAGGTACAGATTAGACCATTACACCCAGGGGAAGCCACAGAGTCTCACTCTCTTTTTCATGGACAGTAGCAGGAAATCAGTGGATTGGAACCAAATGAGAAGCCTGACTCAAAACAGATGTGACCCCAGGGAGATCAGAAATGCAGAGATGTTTTTGCTTTGACATATCCGCCAGTTTGGAGGGTGGGGGAAGGCAGAGGGTGGCAGCAGCCGATTAGATGCTGCTGGATTATATCACACTGGTAACAGACCGGCTGGGTTTCAATGCAAAATTACAGGAGACCATTCTCCATAGAACCATGAAGCTATCCCAAATTTTAGCTGACCCGTCACCTGCTTCAGCAGCAAGATTTCACAGCCATGCTCCTTGAGTTAACCACATCTCTAGGCTACAGCCTGTCGTGTCATCAAGCACTGCTGACCAAAGGTACCCTCTATTGCCATTCAGCCTGCCTCATAAACTGATTAGAGTCTGTATGGGGAAACACGGGAAAACTAAAGCATAGAACTGTGGTGCCATGTGCTGTTAAGTCCACTTTAAGTACCAACACTAAAACCCCAACACTCTGTGTGGCTGGATTTTAGCTTGCCTCTTGCTTGGCTGTACTGAACTTCTGTGGCTAATTCTGACTCCTTGCTTAATGCTAATTTATTTTCAAACCTCAGAAGATGGTGATGAGAGTAGATTTGAACTGGGTGGACATCTTGCTTAAAGACACAGCTGTGGAGTTCTGTGATTAGGTGAGATTTTTTTTCTTACTTGCATGAGTCAAAGGCAAATTCTGACATCAATAGTCTCCACAAGAAGTCTGAAATTCTATCACTGTAAAGGCTCTGAAGTTAAGTCAGTACAAAGTAATCCAATGCATTCATTCATTTTCAGATCTCATGATTGTAAAAGCCTGATGCGTGAGTTTTTTGCTTATTTGATTCTGGTAATAATGAAATGAAATGTCGGGAAATCAGTTTCTCCCCTGGCACCCTCATTCTGTCTCTTCCTTCGTCCTCTCTGTCTAAACAAGGAGTCCAGAATTAACTTCAGTTAGCATTAAATTCTTTCAGAGGCCTCGAAGACAGTGATCAGTGTGTCCTTTATTTTGTGCCAGGTCACAGGACGTTTGTAACAGAAAGGCAAAATCCATTTCCCAGCTGTTTGCTTGCCTGCTGCTGCCTTAGACGGAACAGTTAGTTGGTGAGTTACCCTGGGTGAGGAAGAGCCTGCAGGAGGAGGTCAGTGTATTTCACAAGGAACCACTAAGTCATGGAGGCCTTCTTTTGGTCCAGCACAGCACCGACTGTTGCTCCTTAGGGGACTGCCTACCCTTATGCAAATACTATTGTCAGATTTCATCTGTTAATTATGAATATTCCTGTGGGTGAAGCTAATGTTGTTCTGCTGTTCTTAGGGAGCCTGCACCTAGTCAATGCCCTCTGAAATCATTGTTTTTTCTCCTAAGCCTCGTAGACTTTGGGACAGGAGGTTTTTACTTAGCCTGGCAAGTAATTCTGTCCTGTCATACCTGTCCCACCAGCTGGAGGGGCTGGCAAATCAAGAAGGGCTTATCAATAAGAGCATGAAGAAGCCAAATCCTTTCTTGCTTTGTGCCATGCAACCATCAGACATCTGAAAGATGAATGTTTTGACTGGGTGGAGTTTTGCGCTCTCTTAGCATGGGTGTAAACGTGAAGTTTAGGGGAAGGGATCGGGCAGAATGAATTGGGTGAACTGGGAAGAAACCTGTATCTGCTTGCAGAATGTTTTTGGCATCAGAATGAACCCAGGCATCACCCAGGAGGAGTCTGAGATGTGGTGAATATGGACCTAATGATACAACAGGAGCATGTTGCCGGAGACCCTGTCAGCACTCTCATGCTTTACAACTCTATCTGACCCCTCCCGGGGATGGAGGGCGAGTTTCTGGTTTCCATTAGCCCAGATGAGATGCAGTGTTGACAGGACTCGGCAAGGTTTGCGGTGGAGTTTTGTTAGCCGGCCACCCGAAGCACTAACAGAGCCACGCGTGGGACAGCGTTGCCAACTGGGTACCTTATAAAGCAGGCTGAGGGTGCAGCTTCTGGAATGGTGGAGCAGAGCCTCCTTCTCCCCCTTTCCCAGACGCTTCAGTGATCGTAGCCCGCAAAAGCAAAATAGCTGTCAAAGAACAAGCTGGATTTCATTTTGCTGCTGGTGGCGTGTCTGCATGGTGTTTAGCACAGAAGTTTCATTCTCTGTTTTGAAGGGCAGAAAGTCCTCAGTTTGTCTCAGTCCCAAAAGGAATGGGTTTAGAGGCATAAGAGTCACAGAAGTTCCTGTTTGCAACAGAGAATTCTGTCCTGATGCATCAGTGAGACAGTAGGAAGCACTGCAGGCTTGTAAAGAGTGTCTTCTGGCTGGAAAGTGGAGTGGGACAGGAGAGGGTGGTCTCTGAGAACATGTATTCCACATTCTTAGCTCGCCCTGCAGAATTCTTGATAAGGAATTACCCTTGAAAGTAAGCAAGTTTCTCCAAGCTGGATCTATTTGACTCCTTGTTAAGTCACAGATGAAAAAAATCTGAACACTGGGATGTGGTTTTACCCTTTATGTTTATAATACCTTGGCAGAGTCTGAGCTACCCCGGAAATAGGGAGTGTTTCTGAAATTAGACTCTGTCAGGCCTGAGAAAGGACAGGGTTTGAAGTTGAGAGAAGGCTGAATAATCTTGAAAGCAGCTCACTAAAGAGAGAAAACTCCTTACTTTCCTGAAGAAAATGAAAATCAGCTCCCCAGTGGGGCACTTCTCAACTGGTTTGCGTAGCCCTTGCTAAACAAAAACTAAACAAAACCTAAACAAAACTAAACAAAATCGACCAACTTGTGATTTATGGCAACTTCCTTTGACACACGCTCCAGTCTGTTTGCACCATTGCCATGGCAGCAAAAAGAACTATTTATTCATCCGGCTACCTCGCCACATCCTGGCCTCCCATTGGAGACAAAGGCAGACCTGATTCAAAATGGCACGGAAAACGAGTTAGCACTCAGGAAACTGGAGCAGCACGAACTCAAGAGCACGAAAAGGATATGAGAAGTTGGAGCTGATTTTAAGGGATGGAGCGAGCTGCAGAGCCAGGGAGTGTTCAT
Organism: Apaloderma vittatum; assembly: GCF_000703405.1. NCBI lineage: Eukaryota > Metazoa > Chordata > Aves > Trogoniformes > Trogonidae > Apaloderma > Apaloderma vittatum. The sequence continues at coordinate 13,254 of NW_009731620.1, read as the reverse complement.
TTTCTAGAAAAGCGGCCTTTTCCTTTTCCCTAATGTGGGACTGTAGAAAGACAGAGAGGGGTGTGGCACGTTAAACAGACTGAAATTCAGGACTAGCTCTTGAATCCCTGTATACAAACATGCAATGCCTAATTGGTGATAAAAGCAGGGTTTACATATGTCTAGGAGCTTCAAGTTTATCTGAGGCTTTACCTGTTTTTAAAAACCTCATTCCTATGAAATAATTGCTTTTATTTAATGGCTTTTATTTCATCCTTGCTTGGCTGTACTGAATTTATTTACCTATGTGATCAGGCCTTTTATTATGGTTCTTGACTACTGGCATTTTGGGCTCAAAATGAAGCAAGCCTTCCTTACCAGCTGTGGCCCAAGTTCTCACGTGAGCCGGAAGCTGCTGTTCAAACAGTGATGAGAAGGTAGCTGGGTTTTCCCTTCTATGATATATTAACACCACGAATAGATTACTAGGAGCAACAGTTTCAGAGCAAATGGCTCTGGGGTTCCCAGCAGTGATTGCAGGTGTGGATTTCAGAATGGAATGGGTTAACTCAAGGATTCTCAACTGGTTTTGACAGGCAGCCAGTGTGCTGGGATAATGGTGTCAAAAAGCAAGCTGGGTTGGGATGCTCCTTGAAATAGGCAGATGAGGCATCCTTAGGGAAGAGTTGATGTTAGGGTCAGATAATTCGCTCTTTATGTTAATTCTTCTCTTTGGAGCCAAGGAACAAGTCAGTTAAAATGTTTGCCCAATACTTTGGGGCCAGCAGTTATAATTACACTCACACTAGTACATATCCCTACACTTGGTGACTCACTGATGCAAATCTGTTTGACTACTTCCAGAGGGGTGGCAGAGGAGGAGACAGTCTCTGGTTTTGAGCCCAAGGGTGAGATTTCTGCTCCTTTACATATCCCTGCAACTATGATGGACTTTGGTGGGGAGCCTGGCTTTTGCTTTTGGTTTAGCTGCTGCTCTTCAGTGAGACCTGACCGAAGTTCTTCACTGAGACAATGTAATTGGGACATAAGTGAATTCCAGTCAGTTCGGGAAACACATCCTTTCAGTTCCTGAAAACATGCTATTATTAATTAACGAGCACAAATACTAAGGGGGCCGCACGCCTTTCGTTCGTTGGTCTCAGACTTGTGTCTCTCCATTCGTCTCTTCTTGCTAAATTTTTCAGTGTTTTTAACATCAGACTGATGTTACGTATAATTACCAACTTTGCACCAAAATTATATTTGACATGGCTTGTGTGGGAAATTAGAGCATTTCAGAGACTACAAATTCACCTGGGAAGATGAGCCAGGCAAGACAAGGCAGCGCAGAGTGGAAGTAATTTGAATATTACATGTGCCCTCCTGAAAATGCCAAAATCATTTAAATTGCTAGAAAGGATATTTTCCCTAATTAGCTGTGTGTGCTGGAGGGTTCATAATAATGCACTGGATGTGGAAGAATGGACTGGCAGAATCGAGGCTGCCTGCGCACCGCAGGGGGCAGTGAAGAACTGGCAGTGGGAAGAGTTCCCCCTCTCCTCTCTGAAAGCATAAAGATATTTATCATCCCTGGAGCTGTTTACAATGATCCCTCTCCTTTTAAATGCACAGAGAACGTGCCCAGTTACCTGGTCATTCATCTAGAGTGTGCTGGCTGTGAGGCTGAGCTCCAAACTCAGACCCTTCCCTACTTGCTGTTTCAGGAGGATCTAACTGCCTCAGCTCTGCTCCACCCTCAGGCATCACTGGGCTGCTCTCTGACACTTCTTCAGCTTCCCAGGGTCCCACAAATACAGTCTCCATTCCCCTCACTTTGCTCTTTGCTCCCTGGGGCCCTGCTGGTATGTTCTCACTTCCTTCCACAATTACAGTGATAGCCCCAGTCAGGCCAAGCCAAGTCTGTTTTGTTTTTTTTTTTTCTCTTTAAATTACCCTGATGACTGTAGACATTCTGGGGAGATGTATGCAGAGAGAGCAAGAGGCGGACACACTCTCACGGATCTTCTCTCTTCCTGACATCGATTGTTTAAGCACTAAACCATTCGCTGACTCTTGTGACTCTAAATGATGTGGGGCTTTTTTGAGGTTTTCCTCCCCACAGCTATCAAAACCGCACCAGAGTGCTGGTCTCCCTAATGTGAGGGCTTCCACCTGTGACTGCGGAGTGAGGCTGCTGCTGGTTCCATCTCCTTTTTCTGCCATCACTGCTCCTGTGGTTTCTGCTTAGTTACATATTCATTTTTATAATGCAATTATCTTGTGGGATAAAGGAGGGGAAGACACCCTAATTAGCTGCTTAAAGCACTTTAAAACTGCATGTGTCCATGTCTTTAAAGGAGACAAGACTGCAGAATGGATGCTGTTGCACTGTGCTGCACGTCTCCAGTGTTGAGTGTTGCAGGTGACAGGATTGTACTCGTGTTGCCTGATCCACTGCCGTGGCACTGATTTCCCATTTAACTCTCGCAAGGTCCGGGTCCCTGTTGCTTCCTTGCACCACAAGGTATCATTTGCACCCCAGCAAAGTGAATGTAAATCATGACCCTGTTGTGCAAGTGGGAAGTTTTTGGCTTTGGAGCTTTTCTGAACTGCTTTATATGGAATGAACAACAACACGAATTTCAAGCCAGGGTAGAAATGGGCTGTAAACTCTCCCGCACACATTTGCCTGTCAGGGATCCTGAAGCACTGTAGTCCAGGTTTGGAGATACGGAGACATCTTATTCCCAACGAAATCAGAATCAGGTGTCTACATTCCCCTGGGGATCTGGCTTTTAGCTGCGTGGAGAGGCTGCGTTGTAAGAGCAAGGAGGAACGTAAATATTGGCCAAGGACACCAAAGCTAACACCTGCTTTTTGGGAAACTGCCCTGGCATCTCGAGTGTCCGCAAAGCGGCTGGGCCCTGTGGTTAAGATTTCAGCATGGTCCTTGGCTGGCTTCCCTTAGAAAGATGAAGAGCTGAGTTGATTTGAGAACATTACTCCTGGACAGTTCATTGATTCCTTCGCTTGCTTTCTGAGGACTGTAGGCAGGAGTGATGCTTGTAGTCTTCCAAAGTACAGATGCCCCAATTTGTCAACATCACAAGCCAGGAGGCTTTTCCAGGTGATAACTTTCTTGGATTTCCAGTACTGGGGCTCAGAATTGTCGCAGTTCCATGTGCCTGGTGCTGATGGCTGTGTTCAGGAACAATGAAAGATGATGTGCCTGGACAGGAAGGGAGGTGGCTCCAGGAAAACTTGAAAAACTAGAAGCATTGTTTTGTTTTAAATGCTGATTGTTTTGTGTAACTCTGGGCAACTGTTTACTATTCTTGCTTTACAGGAGAGGAGGGAAGTGGATGAGTAATGCACCCTGATGAATGACTTTCCTTTGTTCATAAACTGATAGTTACACCCTCTGTCAGACCCATTTTCACACAGTCTGTAGCCTTGATATTACCTTATGTTGTCCTCCATATTCCTTTTAATTCAACTTCGCTTGCAGCTCAGTGTTTCAGGCTTCCTTGGAGGGCTCCAGGCTCTGGCATGTGCTCCAGAGGCCATCACTGGCCATCCTGCTGCCGTCTGGAGGGCCGTAGGGAGGGTGTGCACCGTTGGTGTGTACGGCCCCACCTGCAGAGCCAAGCTGCCACCGAGAACAGAGGTAATACCCTCCAGGTAGATTCCATAACACCTTCCCTATATGATGCAGCAGCAACTCTAGCTTGGTTGCTACAAGCAAGAATCCACTATACAAAGAGCATGTGGAGATGGTAGGCATCTACTCTGGACTCCTTGTGTTAGCAGAGCTGCCCTACTGCCCAAGCTGCCCAAGTTTTCTTCAAGTGCCTGTCTTCCAGCACAATCTCCGTAGTCTCTTTTCTTGGCACTAGATGGTGCCAAGAACCCTCGTGCAGTTAGTAAGTATGAGGCCTTCACTTGCTTTGTACCTCAGTGAGAAGATGCCTCTGGCTTGGTACGCAGGCTTTTCAGGAATTGTTTCCCCCAGGGGCTGTTTCCCAGATCTGCCTCTCAATCAAGGAAGAGATTTATGAAGTGGAAAGATGTCACAGAGATGAGCTGGCATGAGGGGAGGGAGGGGAATATTATCTTCTGGGCTGTGGGCAGAATTTTCACAAGCTGTGCAATTTCTTCTGTGGAATTTCCTTTTTTCCCCCCCTTTTTTTTTTTCCTTAAATAGTATAATTTTTACTGAGAGGAAGGAAACTGCAAGGGCTATCCAAACAGGTGCAGAGTGAGCTCTTCTCTGAACAGCTCTCTGGGAACTTCAACCTGACCTGAAGCAGCTTCTCATAAAGTAGACCTGTCCAGCAACTAGTTCCATCAGTGTCTCTTTGTGATTTACCACCCACAGGTTTCTCCCAAGCAGAGGAATCTAGCATGCAGGCAATTATTCTCATTTTAGTATCCTCTCAGACTACCTGAAATCAACAAATTCTGTATACCTGTGCTTGTATAAAGATACACGTGCTGCCAAGTCCTGCTAATAATCCTGATCACCTGCAGAGTCCTCATTTTAAAGGAGATATCCTTATTTCTTCAGGTGAAGCTGTTAAGCATTGTAGCTAATCTCAGGTGCTGAGAAGTGAAGCAAGTAACAAATGGGGATGAAACCTGGCTTTACACATTAACTCTTCTTCAATGCTCAAGAGCAAGTCCTCCAGAACTGTAGCGCTCCTTAATTCAGCAGTTTCTGATGCATGTCACCTCAATAAGGGACTTCTATGCTTTGGTTGTCAATAATTCCTGGCCTCTGGAGCAGACCCTTGTTTTCCAGACCATTTGAAATGAGTAAATAGTGCAAGTCTGAATTCTGTTTTGGAACGCTCCTGTTTTTGCTCTATAGTAGATATGATTTGTCCCACTTCCCTGCAAAGTAAATGAGACAAACTCTGGCAGAAGTATACAATGTGGTTTAATGTGACAGATCATTGCACTTCTAATTCCTGTTTTTCCTATCTTGTTCCGTTCCTGAGCTTGCTTGCCTTTTTATTTAGTTTCTGCCTATCTCATTTCTTACGCGCCTCCTCCCAGCCCTCTGGCCAATCTGCCTCTCC
>NW_009731620.1:6044-8163 GCF_000703405.1 Apaloderma vittatum | reverse complement strand
CCCCCGTCCTCCACACTACCCATTCAAGCCACCAACAGTCACATCCTCAGGACACCATCCCACCAGCATGCTGTGGCTGTGCCATGTTAGCTGCGTACGTTGTGACAAAAAACAGTGCAACCAGTTACAGAAACGGGCATCAAGTACCTCCGAGACCTTCAGAGCATCACAGGGAATGAGAGGGATAAGCTGTTTGGCTTTTTTTTTTTTTTTTATGGAAGAGAATCCAGCTGTTCTGGGGGGTGTTAGATCCAGCTGTCAGCTGAAATATTTAAAGAGGATGTTCTCTCTATATTAAATCCCCTTCATTTGCCAAGTGTTCCATTTGCAGTGCTGCTTCATTGCATCTCACCTGCACTTTCCACTGTTACTCACGTAGTGTTCTTTGCATTCCTGACTTCAGTGACTGCTCTCAAAGCAAGTGTTGGCTCTAGCAACTTCCTAAGAGAAAAGGAGTCCTCTCTTCCTGGTGACAAAGTGCTGGAACCGGGGACCTGAACACAGCGCGTGGGGCCAACTGTGCGGTTTGTGTGGGGTAGCAGCTGCAGGACTGAGCCACCCGTGAAACTGTGGGGATGGAAAGCAGGGCTGCGACGGAGTGTAGCTAACTTGAGGTAGGAAAGCAACCCTGCTGGAAGCTGACTCAGATACAAGCGTTGTGGGTAGACAGATATCTGAAGGAAATGGTAGGACTGATTCAGACACCCATTATGCAGGAAAAGGAATTTGCCAAGCGGAGTTTGTGGAAGGAAGGGTCTTTGCTGCAGCTGGACCCTTCCTTCCCTCCCAGTAGTCCCCTCAAGCAAGGCAGGTGGCACGTGCATTGCTTGATTCTGCACAGATATTATAAAGCTTATATTATGCAGTGGCAAAAGATGCTGGGTTTAGGCTCTGAGATTTAGGCATACGGTGCAGATACTAAAGGAGCTATCTCTAAAAAAGCAAAAGTCAACACAGAGAAGGCCAGCACAAAAGTAATAGTTGAGAAGGGCTGGCTGGAAAGTCCAAGTGACCCCTTATTTCTGCATGTTTCTCTCCCTCCAACCCTTTTACTCCTCAGATGTGCACAGATGCACCAAAGCCATTTTCTTTACTAGTCATTCAAAAGTATGGAGTTTATTTTCCTAAATATCATCTCATCTTTAGAGTTGGAGTAAATTCCCACCCAGCCTAAAACCTGACCCCACGATGTCTTTGACGGAGCTTCCAGGGCTGCCTTGTGATGCGAGCAGCAGTAAACTGCTGAGGAGTCCGTTGTGGTACCCCGGTCCATCAGCCGCTCTAATACCTTTTTGATTATCTCGGTGGACACGGATATAAATGCTGTGCCTTGGATCCCTCACTCGCAAGCTATCTCCATTTTTTTTGCATTTTCTTTTTAAAATAAAAATGACTGCTGATGTTTATGCCCCTGTAATACATTATGTATTATTTTGTTTTAAGCGCTGCCTTTTGCATCCTGACAGTAACAATAAAATGTGAGTATGGGATTCCTAATACAGACAGACTAATGTTTCCACCGCTAGCCTTCCCTATCTCTCCTTTTTTTCTTTCTGCTCTCTAAGCACTTTTCTAAAGGCTCCTTTTATATTCCTAATAAAATTAGAGCAAAATACATCGATTTACTGGAAAAGAGGGTTTGGGCTTTTTTTCCTTAGTGATAGCACTTTCTTTGCCACCACCCACCTTAAAAATGCTGGTGAATATTCCACATCAAAGACTTCCAATTTTTTCTTGGGGTTTTCTTATCAGCTCCCTGATATTTTTTTTTTTCCCCTTGGCTCTGAGAATACTCTACTTGTTGCCCCAACTACAGACCATTTTGTCTGTGCTGATCTTCTGAGGTAATTATCTTTCATTAATGCATTTTAGTCGTATCTCCAAATACCAGTAAATGGCTGGTCTGCATATACTGGGAACTGATCTGCATGGGACCTTTTTACTCCTTTTCCATCTATAGATTGTACAATCCATATCCTGATGTCTGACTTTCATTTTAGTGTAATGGATGCCCCCTTGCCCCACTCCTTCTGTTGCCTCTTAAACCCAGTTGAGCCAGCTGTAAATTATCGGATCAAACGTGGTGGTGTTACGCTGCTGCAGATAAGCTTACCTGAGA
>NW_009731620.1:0-6013 GCF_000703405.1 Apaloderma vittatum | reverse complement strand
CCTGCTGAATCTCGTGGTTCTAAATTGCACGTTGGGTTCTTTATCTCCTATTGAGATTTGGGTTAATCCCTTTTTTTTTTTTTCCCTGAGCCCTCTCACAGCAGCCTGCATGTAGATATAATAAGGGGAGGGAACGATCGAAGCCCATTGAGTTTGTTCATGCTCTGCACCACTGGGAAGCTTTCAGAACCCGTCACTGTGCTTTGGGGATTTTAAATTTCCGAGATATTCACTTAGTTATGGAATAGGCTAAAATCTGTCATGCTGATTTAATGAGAGAGTAGGGGAGGGAGGAGACAGAGACACACACAAAAAAAAGCAATTTTCCTTGTAACAGTTGTGTTAAAATATTGATACAGATGCATAGTGGAAAAACTTAACGAGTTGTTAGTGTTAGAAATAATGCCAGCATTAGGCATCTCTTGTGTGCAGAGTTTCCAAGATGGTGTTCAGCATTTCTGGGAAAGAGATCTCACGAGAAACATGGCACTGCTGTACCTGGGTCAGATCAGTGGCGCTTCAGTCAGGTATCCTCTCCCAAGGCATCTAAACTGTCCTGTTCTTGACCACAGAAGGGAGCACTGATGAAAGTCATAGTGCGGTTCAGGCTTTGCTATTTTTACCAAAATCTTGAATGGAGATCTTGGGGTTAAGGCAGCATGCTGGCACACAGGCTATCCAATCTCGATTCCAAACTCTGTTGCAAGCTCGCTGTACCTTAGGCACAGCACTTGTTCAGTGCATGACATTTATAAAATGCATTTTTTTTCCATGGAGCACCCTTTGGTTCTGCAGAGTTGCAAACACAATAGCAAAAGAAATGTCTGTGAGCTCTCAAACCTTTTGGACAGTAGGTTCTCCTTCAGGTTATGTGGTCCCTGGAATCCTACAGCTTCACTTGGGGTTTGACAAAGAGATGACCCACTGGGTGCCTGCAGTAATGGGTCTTCAGAGTGACCCACAAAGCCTTTTCCAATGCTGTTCCCTAGACTTGGGCTCTTCCACTGGTTCTTAATCCTCACCCAATTCATCCATTCTGCAGAGCATAAACTAAGTCAAACTGGTTACGCTGGGCTCTGTTAGTGCAGACCTCTATCCATCAGAGACTCAGCTGAGACCACTAAATCTGAGCATTCCTTTTAAGATGAAAATGAGAAAGGAATTAATTTTAATGAGTGATGTTTTTTCTGCTGCTTGCCCTGTCGTGTGCGGCCTCTGGGTAGGCAGTGTGATCTGCCATCATGTCAGCGCTCCATGATCAAACCCCTTCCAAGAGGGGATACTTTACATGGGTTTTTGTGTCAATTCCAGTCCCTGAAGAATGTTGCCAATCCATTAAGAGCCTGGCAGGCTGTACTGGGAAATGCTAGCATGAGCAGAAAACAGAGAGGCGAGCCTGAGAATAAGGAGGAAGGAAAGATTAATCTGAGCAGAAATTCTGCATTTGAAAAGGATTTCCAGGGATGTATTGTCTTCAGCTCGTCCTTTGCAGAGCATGTCCCCTTGCTAAAGGGCTTGCTGTTCCTGTACCGCGCAGTTTGCTTGGCGTCCATGGCTCTCGCTTGCCAACACCTGGAGTTTGAGTGACCTGGGAAAACTATGAGCATGTTGGGCTGTGCTCTTGGACAATCTGCTTCAAATGAAATGCTTCAGCCCTCCTAAGTACTAATCCTTTGAATATCTGGCTCTTGATATTATTGGAGGCAGTCTGGCGTTGCACTGGGTTCACTAAGTATTGGTTCCTGTTCATGGTTGGAAATTAAAGACAGAAATGAATGCTGTTTCTCTTCAATCAGACTATTTTTCTTTCTGTATCATTCTCTACAGAGAGCAAAGACTAGGAAAAGCTGCTGTGGTACCTATTGCTGCCCCTTGTGGGCTTCTGACAATGGACTAGAGTGAGAGCTACCAAAATTGTTTTAACTTATTTTACCTTAAGTGCTCTGACCCTTGCTGGTATATGGCTCCCAAGTAGAAAGGATAGCCCTTTCCATTGGGAGCGATGCCAGGACAGGAGTGTTTTATACTAAAGAAGGAAAGTGGGATGAGTGTCTCCTCCTGTGGGCTGCAGAGTATTTTGAACTGAGGCTGGACTCAAAGGAGAATGCACAATGCAGCACGTGGAGGGCTCTGTCCAGATTCCTGTCAATAGCAAATAAATCTTCAAAACTATTCTCACATCTGAAATTAATTGGTGAAGGAAGAAGGGCAGTAGCTTTTAATATACATCACTTACTGTAGATAGATTTGCACAAACCCCTCCTCTACATCCCCTTATATCAAGGCTTTAGTCTGAATTACTCCTTTTCCCCATTACCAAAACGGCTTCTGTTTTCCATAGCTGAAATCTCTGATCATTTAAGCAGGAGAGAGCGAGAGTCGCATCAGAAACCTACCAAGCAAGCCTCCACAGGTGGCAGTGGGGATGGAGTGGCAATGTCTGAATTTGAGGGACAAGGAGTCAGTGAAACAGGGGAATTGCTGCAGTGCTGCCATTAAGTGATCCCAGGTTAATGAGCAGCACCACGTGCCAGGCTTTCAAAAGCTGTCTCTCTCTCTTTCCTGGGCAAGTTCCAACTTTATTACCAAGGGTCCTGCTTGAGATACTAACACCTTTAAAAAGCATGCAAAATAGAGGAAGGTTTTTGGTTTGGGTTTGGTTTTATTTTTGTTTTGAGAGGACAAAGAGGGGTAATTCTAGCCACTTTCCCCATCTTTGCACCATTTTGAGTGAGAACTGCTCAAGGTACCTGCCGTGTTGCGCACTGCGTAGCAATAGAGACCCCCAGCCTGTTTCTGCGCTCTCCGCTGGCAGTAGTTTCACAGGTAAGTAGGGCGTCCTTTTCTACCAGACCTACCAGCCCACCTGAGCACAGCCCACCACCAGAGTCCTTCCATGGGAATACTTCAACTGGCATTGCCTTCTGGGCTCCCAACGCGACTGACGCAGCACCACCGAGTAGGACAGGAGCTGTGGGTTCTTGGTACAGACTCATATATCTGGTTCCTTTCTGGCTGGGACCCTGGCTACCCCCTGTGCTCGTGGGCTCTTCTCTTTGTGCCAGCTTCCCCTCCGAGCACCAAAGCGTCCCCACAAACCACACGCCCAGAGCTCTCCATTCAGCTTTGCTTGTCTTCAAATCCCAGTTTGCCTGGTCCCTGAAGCGGGCTCGGAGAGCAATCAAAGCCACTGCAGTGCAATTTCCGACAGAGAATTTCCTTCCTATTTCTGAGTGAGCGTGTGTGTATTTACGTGTTTCAAAAAAAAAAAAAAACCAACACAAAACCAACACAACAAAACATTTTGGTTTTGTGCACTAAGCACTTTTGAGGGCGATATGGGGCCCTGTAATACGGAGGTTTATAACCTCCTCAGCTAATGCTCTCTGACACTCTGTTTTGATATCATTACTACATTATACTCACAATTTTTGAGTGAAAAAATACAGTACTTAGAAAGTCGAAATTCATAAATAAATTCATGTCAAACCGCACTTAATATTGATTTTGTTAGTGTTCAGATTCAATAATAAGGTACTGCGTGCATGAATATTTAAATATAATCATCATTTCTGCATCTCCTAATGGCCTCTGCTCTTCTACACTCAATTTAAACACAATTTAAAAACTATAATGTATTGAAAAATACTAGGATTTAGCAATAAATCACCATTGGGATACTCCAAGCCTTTTATAGGATGGCTCAATATCTGCTTCTCAAGGGACAGCACAATTAGATTCATGTTTTTAAACTTCTCAATTATCCATATACCATAATTTTATGTGAAAGTTTGTTTCTCTTCCTCCCCCCTCCGCCCCTGCTCCCCCTCCTCACCCCCCACCAGATACTCTCCCAGTAGGAAGCGGGGGAATTGCTAAGTGTTCTCTTAGCTGGGTTAGTATAGTAAAAAGGAGTCAGAGGTCACAGTCCTCAAACTGAATTAAATCCAGAGGCTCTCAGGGAAAGCAGAACGCTGACTCACTTAATCACATTATTTGGGGAAAAATCTAGGGGGAGGAAAGAGATAAAATGACTCAAAATGAACTCGCCAAGGAGGAAGCGGAGTTTTTATATTTATTTAAAAAGCAATATTCGTCTTTATCAAATAGACGCAGGGTGGTTCGATGAGGATGAAGCTGGCTGGACATTTGCGCAGTCGCAGGCAGGGGAGCTCTGGCAAGCGGTTTTCTCCTTAGCAGGAGCAGTGAGGGGAGGATGCGGTGCCCTTGGTTCCTTCGGTGCCGGGCTGGGTTATTTGTTGGTAGGGGGTGTTTCTGTGGTGCTGGTCGCTAACCCGTCTGCAAACCACACCCTCCGAGGTAGGTCGCTATCGTTATCCTCACTTTACAGATGGGGAAACTGAGGCACTGGTGGGTGAAGTATTTATTGCAGTGGCAGATCTGGGAGCTGGTCCTGGGGATTCTAATGCTGTAGCCTTTGCCCAAGTTGTAAGGCCATTTTCTCTCTTCCACCAGCATCCTCAGAGCCTGTGGTGGAGAGGGAGATAAAAAGGTTCTAGCACCAGCATCTTACAGCTGTAGATGTTGAGGGCGTTGGTACGGTACCAACTCTGCTGCTGCTGCGAGTGGCGCGTGCCAGTTTTGTCAGATGCGAAGAAATGGTCGTAGCCAAGGGAAGGACTTGCTGTCAGGTGTCTCATGGAGAGGACGTAGCCGTGTCTCACTCGGTGACGCTGGCAGCGTCCCACCGAGTCCTTGCAATGCTACGTAAACTGCCGCGTGGGGACAGGAGCTGCAGCTGGCGAGGGGTCAGTGTGGCACGGCCGACGGAGCACACCCTGATGGCGCAGGGAGGGCAGAGGTTTGCAGAGAGAGCAGGGACTGCTGACCTTTACAGCTCCTAACCAAGTGTCCAGAACTTCTTCAGGCCACGCTTTATCTGACTGGGTTTTTGCTTATATTCTATATTTCACCTAAACTCATTAGGACTGTTTTCTTGAAGAAGTTTACCATGTTGGGTTGGAACTAGTTTATCTCATCCATCTGGCAAAGTGTCAGCTCCTGCTGCCTCAGGCTCACAAGCAAAGCTGTAAAATCCTATGAGTGGATAAAACAGAAATAATCAGTGGTAAAAAAAGTCTAACCAAGATGTGATGTAGCCGTTCTGCGTGCCAGGCCGTTGGGATTTGAAGGTGTGTTTGTTCACTTCTGTGGGAGGGGAAGACAAGACATTCTTTCCCTTACTAGGCAGGAACCACTTTCACCTCTACTCTGACAGTTCTAGCGCTCCCTTGTCTAGTTCTTGCATTGGTCTGCAAAATAGCTCTGTAATCCCAATGCCAAAAATTGTCAATCTTTTAACTAATAACGAGGCAAGGAAGGGGTAACACATTTCTCTTTAAGACAGGTAGGGAAGGAAAGACTCTTGTGACAATTTTGTGGGTCCTTCTGGATTTTTAAGGATTTTTTTTTTCTATAAATGACTCTTTGTGAGTTTCTCCAAAGTGTCAAACAGTAAAAGCAAAGCCTTGTCTGAAGGGAACAGAGTGTGTATGGCAAATGCAGTTCGTCACATGGATTTCACCAGTTTTTTTATGTATTCCTTCTTCATATGTATAGAAACAGTGTTAGGCAGCACCTGGATCTGAGCATTTGGGAATGGGTTATGGATGCTGTTGGGGACCGCTGGCACGTGGCATTCAAGCCTCGTGGAAGCGCTGGAGATTGCCGCCCTCGATGGGAGGCAGGTGGCTGCTTCCGTGGGGAGGTGCAAACGCCACCAGAGCCTCGGCAGCTCTCCGAGAGGCGTGAGAAAAGGCTGTCGGGGTAGCCAGGGGAAAAACTGGCAGCAGAAACTCTTGAGCCTTTTGCCCATTTGCGCTCAGCCCGAGGAGCCCCGGCAGCTGCAATTCACATCCCACCTCTCGGTTTGTCCTTCTGGGGTGCCCGTGCGGTGCCATCCGAGCGGCCTCGGGTGAACTCACGCTTCTGTTTTCAGCCCCGTCCCTGCGTTGCGGCAGATGGAAGGGCTGAATTCGGGTTTTTGTTCTGT
>NW_009731619.1:4881-9373 GCF_000703405.1 Apaloderma vittatum | reverse complement strand
TGATCTGTGCTGGTGTTAGCGTGAGGAAAGCTCCAAGAGGGTTTGTGGTTTTTTTCATTTAAAGGTTCGTACCAACCTGGTTCCCAGGCGGCGAGTCCTCAGCCCCATGAACACCGAGCGGATCAGTTTTCCGAAGGACGCGGCGTTCACCGGGTCCAGTTTGTGCTCCTGGCAGTGCCGCAGGTAATGGTTGTAGAGAGAGCTCCTGGGAAGGCTGACACCTTCCGCCGTCTCATAATTGTCCAACAACCACTGGAGCTTCATGTGTGGAAAACACAAAGAAAAAAAAGAACACGTGAAAGTTTAAAGAGGGCTGGAGCGGCCTGTGTCAATGTCAACACACAAATGTCAGGAGAGCTCATCTAACATTAAGAATTCAAGAGAACTTAATGCTGGGGAGTTAATTTAGAGCGGTTAATTTATAGAACTTAGACTGGTTGCATTTTTATAAAAGTAAAATGACCCCCAACGCAAAAGCTAATGACCCAAACAAAGATGCTGTCAAGATTTTGCAGGAGCATTAACAGTCGTCCGCCTGCATCTCAGTGTCCACCTTGGATTCGGATGAATTCCTGCAGAGCCAAAATAAAGCTGTAAAAACTCGTGCTTTCCAAGAACGAAGATGTTAAGATAATGCCTAAGAGGAATCAATTTTAGGAGACTCAAATGTGCTGCAAAGTCTTTATTAATTTGAAGATTGGCACGACTGCAACTGTTCCCTTAATAATAAAATTAACGGTTACCAAAGCAACCTGAATAATCTGAGGGGGGTCCATCTATTTTTCAAAATTTACTGTCTGAACTCCTGACATTTCTGTTGATTAAAGTTTGCAATTAATATAAATTATTCATACCCAGCCGGTCTGAAAGGGCAGGCCAGGCACACAATGTCAACGCAGGAATTAAAATGCAAAAAGCCCAAACCCCCTCGATGTGCTTTAATTGCCCAAACAACTTCAGCATCATTAAAACAAGTGTTACATTCAGTGAATTCTTGAAGAAACTAGACATACAAATGGCAGAAAATCAAAAGCTCTGGTAAAAGCCTCTACACGTTGTCTTTAGGGCCATTTGGGCCATTTTTCCAGATGTCCCCATCCCATCGTGCTCGGCTCCCCCAGACGCAGCTGCCATCCTTTCACAGTTTTCCTCCTTCTCCGTTCAGTCTTATTTTAGGTGTTTCCATCAAAACATCATTTGAGGGCAAGATATTTTCCTCGGGGGAAAAATTCCCCCAGCATCCACCTAAGAGCCGTTTACCCACAGGGAAGAAGTCCAATGTGGGTTTTTTTGAGGCGTTATTTTGAGTTTTTTTCAGAGTTTTTGTTTTACAGGCAGTGAGGAAAAAATAGATTTTTCCCTCCGCTCCCACACATGCTACAGATATCTAGGAGCTGCAGGTTGTAGCATTCAGCTCCTTCCCCGTGAGCTCAGCTTTAGGCACCTGTGCACAAAATCTGTAGTTACTTTTCTCAAATTTTTTTGCATCATCTGCAGGCTCACAACTGGCAAAAAAATAATCCTCTGACCCAGCGACTCTGGAGCACACTCGTGAGCAGAGCTTTTCCAGTAACACTAATAGATTGACGTGATTTCCTGTCACTGGGGTATTCACATCAGCTTAGCCTTCCAAATTTGATATTTCAAGTGCATTTAAATAACCACTCAAGAGAGTTTTTGAAGCTAATTTATCAAGTCTGGCTCCATTTCACACTGACTTTGTTTAAACAGCATTCTGTAAAAAAAATCCCTCTTGACTGAGATACCTCCTTTTGAAAAACTAAACAACCTAAATCAAAGATCCTGGGCATGAAACATCTGCTGACAACAACAAAATAAAACATTATCCCAAGAACCGACAGATCTGCTGCATGAGGGACAGAACACAATGCAAAACTCTTCAGACACAGCTTACAGAGAAATTAGCGTTATCGCACAACCTTCCCGGCCGCTAGCTTTCGTCAAGCTCATACTTTGACTTCAGCCTCGACAAATCAGTCACTTGCTGCTTCGCTTTCTGCTTCTCCTGCGCAAACCTGGCGATACCGTGCTGTCGGTCAGCCGAGCCCTGGACACAGGTCAACCTCTGCCTGGATTTTGAACCTGGAGAGGTGGGAACTGACACATCCCAGAGAGCAGAAACCCTGCGGAGGCAGCACGTGCCGGGGAAGCCGTGCAGAGAGGTTCACGCTCATGGGGCCGTCCCACACCCCGCGGCTGGGACCGAGGTCATCTCCAGCCTCCAGGTGGGAGATGTTTCATGGCTGCAAACATTCAAAGTTAGGTTGGACGGGGCTCTGAGCAACCTGACCTACATGTCCCCGCTCACTGCAGAGGGGTTGGACTGGGTGACCTTCAGAGGTCCCTTCCCACCCAAACCATTCGACGATGGTTCTGCAATTCCTCCTACTCCACTTCGGGCTCACTGCCGACGGAGCTCAGGTGCCTCCGTCCAGGAGAACAGCTCATTGAGTTAGGATCCGAGAACCTCCCCAGGCAACGGCACCGACCCTCCTCCAGCTCTGGGAAGCGACTGCCTGATGGGGATCCGCAGCGTTTCCCGCAGGCCTGCCCGCGCCCTCGCCTCCGCGTTACTCCCACATGCCCACAGGCACGGCTCCGTGCTTCGGGAGGGCAGAGCAAGGACACTGGAGGCTCCTGGGGCAGCAAGAGCCCCACAAGCTTCCTCGGCTCAGGCTCTGTGCCCTGGCAGAGGCAATTCCCCACCCCAGCCCTGGAGCTGCCCAGGGCAACGCATCGCTTGTGCCGGGACCCACACCTTCAGCAGGGATGAACGGAGCGCTGATGTGCACCCATGTGCTCAGGAACTAGTTTCTTTGCTTTAGAATTTGTATGAGAACTTAAGCTTTACGCCAAACCTCAGAAGAAGAGATATTATCTACTTTGACCCTGCAAGACACAGGTGGGGAAGACGCGATCAGAGGCTGGATCAGACTCCAGCTCCATCCAGTGCAGCCTCCGGTCACATGAAGTCTCTTTTCTAAGTTCACTTTCTTTCCTCTGCCCTTTTCCTGCTTTTGTTCTCAAACCTCCTTCAGTACCACCCCACGACCCACCCCGTCCCGCTCCGCTCTGTCCCCTTCTGCGCTGGGACAAAGAAGAAAAATTCTGCGGAGCAACGTTATCCTTCGGCAAATCTGCCGGCGCTCGGGGCACGGCCCCGGCCCGGGACAGGGAGGGAGCACGGAGATGCTCAGAACCGCAGGCACCAGCCTGACTCTGCACGTTTGTGTTCCCCCAGCTACAACACGGAACCTTCAATAGAAGCTGAAATGAGGGTCGAGGTCATCCTGGAGCCCTGGCTTGGAGTTTGACATCAACTTAAAAGAACTAGACCGTTAGGTTTAATGTTCCTTTCATTTCCTCTAGGTTGAAGAAGGCAAAGATTTATTTTTTTTGTAGGACCTAAGAATGACAACAGACCTGCCCCCAAATACCAAGCAAAAGGCCATCTGTTAGAATAAAGAAGTATCACCTTGTGCACCGTGATTTATCAGTCCAGAACGTGCTCCCGCCTAACCCAAAACATGAGGAAGTCAAAGCAATTCCAGGACTCAAACCAGACCCTTCCAACCTCACGGGAGCCTGCGCTCGCCGTTGGGTGTTACCGCATGGGAGCCACAAACCACGACGCAGAAGGCCCAGCAGAACAGCGGGAACTTCACACAAAGCAGGGAAATTGTGGGCACAGCGAGCAGAGAGAGGTCCAGCACGTGGGTTGAGCAGAGCGCTGCAAGGGCACGGCCTTCCCGAGGCACAGAAAGAGGCAGCAAAGGTGCTCGGAGCAGCCACACGCTCCCCAAGGGGTATTTGCCACGATGCGCGCCGAGCTGCCGCTGGAAAACCAAAAGTTATTTTCCAGCCACCTCTGGATTGCAGGGAAAGGACAGAATTTTCTCAGATGTGTTTATCTACTCGCCAGCAATTCGCATTGCGAGGCAGATGAAATAGATAAACACAGGGCGGAGGCAGCGAACAAAATCCAGAGCATCTCACAAGCGAACGTTAACATCCCGGCACTTTTCTTTCTTTTTGTGGATTCTTGTTTCTTTGGGCAGCACGACGGAGCCACGCTGCGGCTCGTGCTGTTGAATACACCAAAGGGCTACAAATCACGCTGCTACCAAAGCAGGAAAAAGGTTGTAAATCCCGATTGTAACTTACATGGCTGTTGAGCAAACTGCTTTTGTGTGATGTAATCCCTTCATTTTTTTGTAGGTTTTCAATCGCCATTTCAAGCTAAAGGGAATGTGCACAGGGGACAAAAAAAAAAAAGGAAAAAAGAAAAAGAAAGGAAATCAGATAGTTAGCAACAGCCAGGATTATTATATCTTCATTAATATTTGAATGATTAATGTTTTATAACAACAGGCTTGTGAAAAAGAGGCAAACAGATGAGGCACAGTCCTTATGGGATGAAGCTGCAGAGACGTGATGGGATGGCATGCAAACTGCAACACAGCAAGAATCC
>NW_009731619.1:0-4830 GCF_000703405.1 Apaloderma vittatum | reverse complement strand
CCCGCGCTGCCCGCTTATCCACAAGAAGCCGGTTTCCTTCTCCTTTCCCCTCCATGCCCAGACCAAACACCACCGGACTGATACGCTGCAGCAGGTCAAAGGAGATTTGCTGCAGAGAAGGTGCATTCTACTCAGAGCTTTCAAGGAAATCTGGAAGTAATGGCTTTGGTTATTATTACTTCATAGCATTTTGACAAAAAAAAAACCTCAATAGACCAGGGTTGACACACAGATTGTATAAACTGGAACAGCTAAGAGCTCTTTGCTACTGAGGAGAGCTGCAAAGGGGCTCTGGAGGAAGAAGAGAGGTTTGAGTTAAGTGACCTTCTTCCCATGAAGACAGGCTGGCGGTCCTTGATGCTGCCGGCGCTTGCTTCCATCGAACTCGGCGCTTCTGCAGCGGTGCTGAGGCATCCCGGTCCCTGGAGAACCCCCCAGCTCCCCTCTGCCCAGCACTCATCCTACCCCCAGCCCAGCTGAGGCTGCTGCCTTCTGCCCGCACTTGCTCCTGGACCCTTCTTGTCTTCTCCTTGGCAATCTCCAGCAAACTACGTAGCCCTAGAGCTCCTGAGCACGAGGGTTTTGCAAGTGAGGGATGGAAAAAAAACCCCAAACAAATGACAAAAAATATCCAAATAAAAAACCCCACATCAAGGGACTGGCAGGAGCAGAACCTGCTGTTTTTC
The DNA here is from genome assembly GCF_000703405.1 of Apaloderma vittatum. Classification (NCBI taxonomy): domain Eukaryota; kingdom Metazoa; phylum Chordata; class Aves; order Trogoniformes; family Trogonidae; genus Apaloderma; species Apaloderma vittatum. The sequence continues at coordinate 4,144 of NW_009731619.1, read as the reverse complement.
TCCAGTAGCTGTGCTCAAACCCCAGTTATCTGCGACCCGTTAGTGCGGGCAGGACAAGGCAGCACACACCACGAGGGAAAACTTGCGGGTCAGCAGCTGTCTCTAGCGTTCGTCCTCATTCCCCACGCATGGCCGCGCGCTCCTCCGCAGCCACATGCACAAAAGCATCTGCACAATTACCTGCCAGCAGCCTCCTTCCCGATCAGCTAACTCCCCGCGCTCCCCCCTGCGCCGACTCTCAGCACCGTCAATAGAAAGGTCGAGAAATAAATGGGCAGTTACAAAACCCAGCTCCACCAGCAAGGTGGGGGAACAACACACCAGACCCAACCTCTGGAGCAGCACTCGGCACCCAAAGGCACGGGCTGTGCCCCGACCGCGTCTCAACGTGACCCTCTGCCCTCCAGCGCATGTCCCTCGGGTTCCATTCGAAAGCGCCATTGCGGCGGCGCTTCTCAAGGAGTTGACACCCATTTAAAAAAAAAATAAAGGGTTCAGTCTAAGGGGATGTGTTTGTTCGGGGTTTTTTTTGAGAAAATTGCCCAGCACGCTGTGATGTGCCAGGGGGAACCAAAGCCTGACTGCTGATGCAGCCTTCAGGAAATGAGTCAGTGCGAGAGGGAGACACCGTTTCCTTCCTCTCTTCAAGGAGCAGCTCAGGGCCAGTTGAGCAACAGCTCTTACACAAGCACAGAAGCCCTGCCTGGCCCACGAGCATTTTTGGGAAGGGTCACAGACAAATGGACACCTTGCACCTTAGCAGAAAAAAAATAACAACAGGGGAGAGACTAAAACCTCTGAAAGAGCCCTGCACGAAGGCGAGGAGCAATGAGGAGCCACTTAGGGGAGGTCTCAAGGATTTGCTCTCTTGGGGCAGCCTAATCTAAACGCGGATTAGCAGCACTCTGATGGCACAGGCACGGAGTGGGACTGCTCCGCGAGCTGCTTCAGCCCATTCCATGGAGCAGACGGTCATTATTCCAGCAGATGTGGAAGACGGGTTGCTTTAAACATTGGAAGATTTTATTTTAGCGTACCAAACATCCCTCAACCTCCCGAGGCAGCTCTTACACCACCGCTGATTCGCTCCCTTGTTCCCACTTTCCTCTGAAGACACCCTCATCGCTTTCGAGGTCTCAGGGCTGACTCTGCCTCTGGTTTTCAACACCTTCCAGGCCTCCTCGCCTCCCCGGTCCTTGCCGCTGCCCCTCACATCGCCGCTCCCTGTGAGCTCCTTGGCATTACAGCCCCAAGGCCACCTGCAAACTCCTTGGCTACACCTGCATGAGCTGGGCTTTTGTTTTACAAAACCAAGCTCCATCAGAAAGGTGGGAGAACAGAACAAATCAGACCTGAAGCGACACTCGAAAACCAAAGGCACAGGCTGTGTCACATCCGAGTCCCAACGTGACCCTCTGCCCAAGCACCTCCGGCACACGCCCCTCAGGTTCACCCAAAAGCTACGTGCAGCTCCCCCAAGGCCACGTGCAAACTCCTTGGCTACACCTGCATGAGCTGGGCTTTGCTTTCTCTCCACAAAGCTCTCGGTCCTGCCCCAAAGACATTTTGCCAGGACTACAACCTCTCCGGCCTCTTCACCAGCAGCCTTCCCCATTCGCTGTTTAAGGAAGACATTGCAACGAAAAACAACCTCCCTGCGCATCGATTTGATTTAGTCACTGCTTTCCTTAAGACTTCCCCAATCTGTCTGCCCATTATGAGGTGAAATTCAAAGCAGTTATCCCCCTCTGACTCTGCTCTGTGCTGACAGAACTGAGAGCCACAGGCAGACCCTGTCCCTCCTGCACCACTGCAGCCCCTTGAGCCCTTCCACGGACATTTGGTCTTGAAATACCTACAGAAAGTTCAACAGAGTGAATTGATTTTCAGATCCATTTTCATAAAGGTCACTTCCTAAATTCTTTTTTATTTTGCTGGACAGCTTTATCGCATGTGACCGACAGCTACAAACTACATCTGTGCACGGGACACTTGTACTGACACGTACCCTACTCGGGCTTTTTAGGCTGCGCCCATCGCTGTGGAAATTAAAAAAAAACCAACAAAAAACCCGAACCCAAGAGTGATGTTGTGCGGCTTTGCAAGACACAGTCCCAGGTGACAAGACCAGCAGCTACCTCCTTCAAAATAACAGGCTTGAGCAAGAACCAGAAGGCCCACTGCTGGTTTTTAACCAAGAACGGTTAAAATCCACGTACAATTCCTGCACAAGAAAGGAACCCCGGCTAATCCAGACGCATCTGACGTTTCCTCTTCCACTCAAAGCTAAAGGACTTTTCCCCTACTTTTACCTAAGGCTGAGCACATTTACTCCAGGATCAAAGGCAACCTTTCAAGTCACAAAGATCAAAACCCATAAAGTTTATATTCTAAAACTCGGTGGGAAAAAAAAAAAGTACAACCTAACAGGCCAGATTTCCAAGAACACTCCGGATCCTGGTTGTCTCCCTGGGTCGTGCTGTTCCTGTTTTAAAATCTGGCCACACGCACCAAATGACACCTCCACTTGTCATGAGGTTTACATACAAACACACATAAATCCCTCTGGAAAGGAAGGTGAGCAGTGTCCCAGAAAACAAGCTCCAGCCCACTCCTGGCAGCAGCTGCGAAGAAGGGCTGGTACATCCTCCGATAAAAGAGCCCTGGTAGCTTCCAGCTGCAGAAAAGGCTGTTTTGGGTTAATTGTTGTATCCCCCGAGTTGCACACAGCTGTACAGCTGTGCTTCTACCAACCTGGCACCTCGACTGACAGTTGGAGGCACATGATTTAAAAACACAAAACAGTTAGAGCTTTAAAACATTTCTGTTTGATCAGTATTACCCCTAAAAATAAATTTTCTGTAACACATGGCACGGACAGAATAGACAATGGTGTAGGAGATCACACACAGATTTTTTCGATAGCTGTGCATTTAGCATGGTCGGCTTGACATTCCTTATGTGTGAATTACCCACTGTGTTAATAACGGATTTTTCAGGTCTCTTCACAATTAAAAACATGTTTAGATCTTCCTTTATTTTGGGTAAGCCGTGCCCCGCGTTCAGATGTTGCGCTTATTAGAAAATGTAAATATTGACAATTCTTTCGAATCGGAAAGCCAAAACATTTCGCTCGGGGAGGGGAAAAAAAGAAACAAAATCCTCGAGAATTTTCTCTTCTCTCCACGCTGTAACATTTCAGACATCCCCTCAGGAACTTGGACAAGCCTCTGCCCACCAGCAAGAGAGCCATCCCCAAACTCCCTTTGAAAAACACCTGTAGCACACCAGTGTCTATTCTCTCCTTCGCCTTTGCACAGCACGTTATACACATATATACACAACGCTAGGAATTTTTATTTTCTGAAGGCTTTTCAGTCGCCTCGGACTAATTCCTGGCCCCCGAGCTGCAATATCTGCAGGGCTACATACCGTTGCTGGAGAGGAGCGTGAAGTATGTGACAGAGAATGTCTAGTGTTTTCCATCCCCCCATGAATGAGATAGGCTCCCGAGCCGGAGAGGATCGGACTTCCCCCAATGTCCATGGTGATGCCCACCATGTTGTGAGAGGGAATGGCTGTAGGAGAGGATGCCGCTGTAGTCACCTGAGCTCCACCTCCCTGCGGTTCGAAATAGGTCGCTGTGCTGCTGGGGGCATAAATCTGAGCTTCGGTGTTGTAGGAGTAGGTGGCTCGTCTGTCGAAGGAACAAGAGGGTCAGAGGTGGAGAGGAGTTGGCGTGTCTCACCTCGCCGGTTCCGAAAATCCAGACACAATCCCCACCCCGCTCCGTTGCCAGCGGGATTTGCTCCACTGGAATTGAACCTCGTGCTGTAAAAGTCAGCCCTGACAGTGCTCGTCAGCCCTGGAGACAAGCCCCACGGCCACGGAGAGGGCCCGGGAGCTGCTCGGCAGCCGCGGGGGCAACTTTGGTGTGGGAGGCTGAGAGCATCGCGGCGCAAAGCCGGAGGAAGAGGAAACCCTAGAGAAAGCCTGTCCCACCCAGTCACCCCGCAGGGAGAAAAGAAAGGAGACCCATGCGCCAGAGTGGAAACGGATTTAACAGAATCATAATAAACCCCCTCGTATTAACGGCAATATAAAGCACACGAAGTGATGCTCAGCCTGTGCGGAGGCGGCAAAG
>NW_009731618.1:0-340 GCF_000703405.1 Apaloderma vittatum | reverse complement strand
GCCTCTTAAAGGGAAAGGACCCCCCCAAAATGCCTGATGTACATCTCTTAAAGGGACAGGCACCCCTTAAATTCCATCCCCGAGACTCTTAAAGGGACAGGACCCCCCAAAATCCCTGACGTGCTCTTCTTAAAGGGACAGGCACCCCAAAAAATTACAACTCTGGGTCTTTTAAAGGGACAGACACCCCTGAAATCAGTGTCCTGAGTCTCTTAAAGGGACAAGCACCCCCTAAAATCATTCCTCTGATTCTCTTAAAGGGCCAGGCACACCATAAATCAGTCTCCTGAGTCTCTTAAAGGGGCAGACACCCCCTAAATCAGTGTCCTGAGTCTCTTAA
>NW_009731617.1:6197-6660 GCF_000703405.1 Apaloderma vittatum | reverse complement strand
GAGAGTGACAATCCGGTGCCCAGCCCCTGCGCTCACCCATTGTGGGCGATGATGTCGTATTTCAGCCCTTCTGCTGCGCTCGGGCTGGCCACGCACTCGTCCACGAAGACCCTCAGGGGCAGTTGGGGGTCGGAGCTCACTGACGCTTCGATGTTGATCAGCTCCCCCGGGGAATAAATGGGCTGGAGCAGGCGGGAGGACCAGGTACCTGGGTGGCACATGGTTGCCCTGAGCGTCACCCCTGGGGGTCCCAGCCAGGCAGGGGACCCACACAGAGGGAATGAGGGGGTTTGGCTTCCCCTACTCACCGTCATAATACACGTCCAGGGCGAAGCGCAAGCGTCTCCGGTGAGCAATAGTGGAGCTGAAGGGGACCCAGGTGGGTTGGATGGCTCCGGATGAAACGTTGCCCATCCTGTAGGACAGAGCATTCTCAGCATCCCTGAACCCCTGCACCCTCCAG
>NW_009731617.1:5524-6038 GCF_000703405.1 Apaloderma vittatum | reverse complement strand
GCAGAAGTGGGGCTGGAGGTGCCGCTTGGCTCAGAGCAGGTGTCCCCTCCCTGGCCCCAGCACCCCGAGAGGGATGCTGCACACCCAGCAGCCCAAAAGCTCCTTGGCACACGCCTGAACTCATCTGTAACAGCACCCCCTGCTCATTTTAACCAGCGCTCCCACCCTTGTAGAAAGAGTGGTTGTCCCCAAGGGTGTGCCAGGGGGTAGCAGGACCCAGGAATCCAGCCCCAGAGCTCACCCAACACATGGGTGTAGTGACAACAACAGCACGGGCACCCCAGAGACCTGTCACCCCTGTCCTGCGCGGTTTCCTTCCCAGCCACGGGGGCTTCGGCAGGCACAGACACTGTCCCTTCCCTACAGGGCATGACATTCCCCCCTTTTCCATCCTACACCCACCCTGAGGAGGACCACGCTGCCTCAACACCTCTGTCAAGGACACAGGGTCACCCCTGGCTCCTCACCTCCAGAGTTGTCCCGCAGCCTGTGAGCGGGTGCTCCAGCCGGTACC
>NW_009731617.1:5129-5453 GCF_000703405.1 Apaloderma vittatum | reverse complement strand
TGGCGGCCACCGCCACCGAGAGCCGCCCGCTGCCACATGTCACCGAGACTGCAGCAGGATGAGGAGAGGGAAGGCTGAGCCAGCTTGCTGGGGACCCACTGGCTTTTTATCCCCAGATAAGCCCCCCAGCACAGACGCCTCCTTGAGGTCCCGTGTTTTTAACATTTACAGCCTTAGGGAGGACAGGGAGGAGGTGGCCCCTGGGGTGAGGGGCTTTGTGTCACCAGCCCATGGCACCCACATGGCTGTGATGCTCAGCAAGGGTCCCGACGGGGCAATGGGGGTGATGCAGGACCCTCTCCAGGGCTTTCCTCACTCTGGATC
>NW_009731617.1:3264-5074 GCF_000703405.1 Apaloderma vittatum | reverse complement strand
AGACCGTGGTCTTCCTCCCCTGGCAGCCAGGCATCACCCATGCCCAGGGTGGAGGCACCCAGCAGCCCAGCCCGGGGGGCACTGCCTCCTCCTCCCCCTTCCTAGGAGGGTTGATCAGACCCACCAGGACTCCTCCTCCTTACCCAGGGCATCCCGTGCCCAAGCTGCAGCAGCAAAGAAGAGCACAAACCACCTGAGAGCCTTCATCGTGATGGAGAAGGAAGAGGAAGGGGCAGCCCCCGCTGATGGCTTTTACACCTGGGTCAAGGTGGGCGGCTGCAGCTCTCCCAATGGGAGGGGGGGTGGTCCCTGCAGCCCCCTCCCACCCCACCCAGCCCCTCACACCCACCTGAAGCCCATCTCCTCCTCCTCCTCCTCCTCTCAGGGTGCAAACTAAGGGTCCCTATTCTTTCTCCTGGTCCCCATCCCTGCCTGGGGGGCGATGAGGATCAATCTCTGGCCATGTCCTCACCCCCAAAGCAGGTTGGTGTGTCCCTCCCTGGGGTGACACTGCGGTGAGCAGCCTGGGGCAGAAGATGACCTGGTCGGTGGACACTGAGCTGCCCCCAAGGCCACTCATCACCGTCCCCCCAGAGCCGCCCCCTCCCATAGAGCGGAGCTGGAGGTGGAACCACAACCGTTATGTGGTTGCCCACTCCCATAAGGAAGGTGCCGGGTGCTGAATGAGGCGTTTGTTCTTGTGACATTTTCTGCTGTTGAGGATTGCCCAAGGCTCCCATCCGGCTGGATCCCTTGGTAAGGCTCTAGTCCCTCGAGAGAGTCACCAGCACCTCCCAGTTTGGTAACAATTGCAGTGACTGGTCTCCAGCCACTCCTTCTTTGTGCCCCATCCAGCCCGTTCTTCACCCAGGGCAGCATGAACATGCTCATCTCACACTTTGTCCAGGAGGGTGCTATGAGGGACAGGATCAAAAACCTTCTGAATATGCAGAAAAACAACATCCGCTGCCTTCCCGTCACCCAGGAGATGGGTGCCGTTATCATAGCAGGATTCCAAACCAGTTAGACAAGACTTTCTCTTTGTGAACCCGTGTTGACCGTGCCTGATGATTGCATAATTCTTTAAACTCCTTTCAATATCACCCTAGTATAATCTTCTCCATAATTACACTAGGAACTGGGGTTAGACTCACAGGTGCAAGTTCCCTGGAACTAAATAAAATATATCTAAATAAATAATAACATTTATAGGGAAAGTTTTTTTTGAAAGGGGAGCCACGGGCTGGCGAGCTTCCAGCCGGCAGGAAACTCTTTTGGAGCACTGAGGACCTTGGGTAGATGATTGAGGTGGGGGTCTCACTCTGACACCCACCAGCTCCTTCAGTCCGCCGGGATGAACACGTGGACACGTGGATATTCAAACAGTGACAGATTCCGTGGAACTGGAAATTCCAGTGATCTCAAATGGAAAATCAATGCTCCCGCAGCCGTGACCCTCCGGCTCCCGTCAGACACCCTTGGGCGCAGAGATAAGCAGGTGGTGTTTGGCAGTGCCAGGGCGGATGTGGGAGGGCAGGTGACCGGAGAAAGGCACCGGGAACAGTTAAAAGTAAGAGAGGACGCCTGGAGAGACGAGTGTGGGCAGGACTCTGAGAGCTTTAGCAGACCCCCTCGCCCCTAGGACGCCAGGATGCTCAGCGTGGCTTTCGCTGTCGGGGTGCTGCTGGCCCTGGCGGGGGGCACGGATGGCCACCAGTGCGGTGAGTGTCCCCAGAGGCAGTGGTGACCCTTGAAGGGCTGCATGGACGGGGTGTGGGGTCCCCGGTGACGTTCCGATGCGAATGCCAGC
>NW_009731617.1:2761-3170 GCF_000703405.1 Apaloderma vittatum | reverse complement strand
CCCCAGCGTCCTGCTGGCCATGAACTTGGCTGGGGAAGCTGCCAGCAATGCCCAGAAGTTGCTGCTCCACCAGATAAAGGAGGTGGCCGTGGAGAGCGCCCAGAAAGGTAGGAACGGGCAAGGGGTTCATCCATGCCACAGCACCCGGCTCCGGCTGGGGACTGAGGTGCTGTGTCCTTGCCTCTCACGTGTCTCAGCTGCTCTCTCGTCCCCACAGATATGACCTCAGGAAACGTGGCTCTGTATGTGCTCGCCCTCCTCTCCTCCTGCCAGAACCCCCGGCACGTCCAGGCTCTGGGACACACCGTCGACCTGGTCCGTATCCTGCAGCAGAAAACAGATGAGGAGATTGCCAAACTGGGTACGCCGGGATGCGAGGGGGCCCGGGGGGTGGGGGGCTACCTCGCTG
>NW_009731617.1:0-2682 GCF_000703405.1 Apaloderma vittatum | reverse complement strand
TGCCTGACACAGGCTGGGGGCTACCAAGAGGCATCCGTGGCCCTCGCCAGGCAGGTGCTGAGCCCTGAGAGCCAGCTCTCCGTGGGTAAGGGACCCCCGCCAGCCTCTCCGCATCCCACCTGCTTGCAAAGCCTCACTCCCGGGGGCTCTGCCCCAGGGGGCTTGGCAGTGACACCGGGATCTCACAGACACCCGTGCCGTGGCGGCGCTGGCACTGGCGTGTACGTACGGACACACGGACCTCCACGACGTGCAGGACCTGCTCTGGTTGGCGCTGTCGACGGTGACCAACGACTTCCTTGACGAGCAGGAGTTGAGGGACGGCATGATAGGGAACATTTACAGCATGGGGCTGGCCCTGCAGGTACAGGGAGGGGAGGAGGCAGCGGTTCTGCAGCCACTTGGTCCCACTTTTGGGATTGTTCACGCCACCTCTCGCTTCTTCCGCAGGCGTTGGGGTCCACGAGCAAGTTTTACGCCCCCCGGGAGTGGGACTGCGAGCAAGCCTTCTCCGTGGTGTACCACCATGACTACCAGCAGCCCATGGCCATCGCCCAGGTCCTTCCTGCCCTCGTGGGCAAATCCTACCTGGACGCAGCCAGCTTGGAGTGCTCCAACGATGTCCCTCTGTCCCCAACCTTAGAGTCATCCACCTCACCAAATCTGGGTACAACCAGTTTTCCCGGAGGTACAGCTGTCTGCCAGACCCCGTGGAGCCAGCGTTCCTGCCCTGTGGGCTGTGCCAGACACCCACCCTGCCCCTCTCCCCTCCAGGAGCCACCATCAAGGTGCACTACTCTGTCATCAACACGCTGCAGGGACGGCACTTCAACTACACCATCGCAGTGCATGTCCCCGAGGGCTCCAGGCTGCTCAAGGTGCTGCAAGTGGCGGAGGAAAAGGAACCTGAGAAATTTAGGTGAGAGCCACAGGGGCTTGGGGAGGAGACTACGACGTCTTCTCACCGAGCCCTGAGCCAACTCATCTCCCCGGCAGCTTCCAGACAGAGCAGACCTCCTGGGGCCCCATGGTGGTCTCCATCCACAAGTTGGCTGCCAACACCAACGACAGGACCTACTGGCAATTCCTCAGCAGCGGGGAACCCCTCCAGGAAGGTGGGCAAGAGCAGGGCAGGGTGGGGGGTTTGGAGGGGACCTGTGGTGGCCCAGCTTCACGCCTCGTCTCTCCGCCACAGGGGTTGGCACCTACAAGCCGCATGACGGGGAGCACATTGAAGCCGTCTTCAGCACCTACTGAAGCCACCAAGGGACGCCTGGCCCTGCCAGGACCACCGGGAATGGCAATAAAGAGCCATTTGCAGCACAGCTTTGTGTGTGTGTGTGGTTTTTTGGGGAGGGCACAGGGTCCCGGAGCTCTCAGAGGGGAGGAGGCCTTGGGGAGATGGTCAGGGAAGGCACCAGGAGGAACTTTCATTTTTTCCCTAATTTTCAGCCAAATGTCCCTATTCAGCCAGGCTGGTCTTCTTTGCCACAGGCTCATCTTAGGGCACATGGGGATGGCCTGTCCCTGTGCATTTAAGATTTCCTTCTTAAAAAATATCCAGCCTTCCTGGGCTCCTGTACCCTTCCAAACCAACTCCCAAGGGATTCTATCAAGTAACCTCCTAAACAAATCAAACTCTGCCCTTCTGAAGCCCAAAGCAGCAGTTTTGCTGCCCCCCCTTCTAACATCTCTAAAAATAGAGAACTTAATAATTTCATGGTTGCTGAGATGTTCCTCTGGCCTCTGTCTACATTCCTGTGCTCAGTTTTATCTCCTCTCGCTGGGTCCTTCCTCTGTTCCTTCTCTTCTCCCAAGGATGCAGCTTCTGCTGACCAGTGAGACTACTTTTTTTTTCTTTTTTTTCCAGAGGGAGCACTCTTCTTTCCTATAACAAATTATAAGCTCAGCACAAGTTCACCACTTGCAGATGTTGCGGCAAAGGGGCAAATCGGTCTGGCAGAACCTAAACCCCCTTGCGTTCCAGCTTGTCCTCAGATACCAGAGGGGCTGGGAATGCCTGGGCTTAGCTTCCGAGGGATCCCCAATTCAGCATCCGTGTGTTGCCTAATCTAGTTGAGAGGCGTCCCTGCCCACGACAGGGAGGTTGGATTAAATGATTTCTAATGTCATTACTAGTCTCCCTGCCAGCCAAGGCCAGTCTAGGATTAATATTCCAGAATAAAAACACACCTGTTCACACCGCTGTGTAGCAACAGGACGAGGGGCAATGTTTTTAAACTACATCAGGGCAAGTTTAGACTAGATATTTCTATACCATGAGGGTGGTGAGACCCTGGCACAAGTCACCCAGAGATACGGTGGAGGCCCAATCCATGGAGACGTTCAAGGTCAGGCTTGAACCTGATCTCGTTAAAGATGTCCCTGCTCACTGCAGAGGGGTTAGACTAGATGACCTTTAAAGCTCCCTTACAGCTCAGCACGTTCTATGATTTTATAATTCTACGATTTTATAATTCTACGATTTTATAATTCTACGATTTCCACGGGGATGGGATCCCCCCGGAACTAATATTTCCCCCTCCGCGTTTCCTGGGGGGGGCCGCCTGCAGCGGGACGGCCCGCTCTACCGGAAGTGTCCCCCTCCGGGCGGCTCTGGGCACGGACCCTATGGCGGCGCCTTGCAGGGCCGTCCCGGCGATGTGGCGGCGATGGCGGCTG
>NW_009731616.1:5121-5617 GCF_000703405.1 Apaloderma vittatum | reverse complement strand
GGGGGTTTGATCCCAACGATCCCCCTCACCGGGATCCGTGCCTTTCCTCTCCGGCTGCTTTCGGTGCCCAACTTTCCAAGGAAGACGCACCCAGCCCTTGGCCGCCTCTCTCTGGGACAGTAAAACCACATTCCAACCGTGGCAAAGGGCGAGCAAGCCCGAAGCCGCAGAGCTCGCCAAAGACGGGGTCCCAGGCACGTTCCGCCACCTGAACCCTCTCCAAATTCTCTTTTTCCCGTCACTCAGCTTTTGCCCTTTGCTCGCCTGACCCCGCTCCGGCTGGGAATGCCTCTCCAGCCCTTCGGAGCCGTCATTTCCTCCTTCCTTCACCGCGTTTCCCACGCTGGGCAATACCCACTTCGAACAAAAAAAGCTTCGAAATGTCACTTCTCTTCCCATAACGAACCGAAAAGAAGCCGGTTGGGTTCCGGGGCCGAAACCAGATTTTGTTTTTGGGGGGTGGCAATTATTTCACCCCACTTTCTGCTCGTTTGGG
>NW_009731616.1:1077-4828 GCF_000703405.1 Apaloderma vittatum | reverse complement strand
AATGGGGGAGGAATTGGGAATGGGGAAGGAATTGGGAACAGGGAAAGAATTTGGAACAGGGAAGGAATTGGGAACATGGAAAGGTTTGGGAACAGGGAAGGAATTGGGAATGGGGAAGGAACTGGGAACGGCGGAAGAATTGGGAACGGGGAAGGAATTTGGAACATGGAAGGACTTGGGAATGGGGAAGGAATTGGGAACAGAGAAAGAATTCAGAACAGGGAAAGGTTTGGGAACAGGGAAGGAATTGGAAACAGGGAAGGAACCGTGAACAGGGAAGGAATTTGGAACAGGGGAGGAATTGGGAACGGAAAGAATTGGGAACAGGGAAGGAATTGGGAACGGGGAAGGAATTGGGAACGGGGAAAGGATTGGGAACAGGGGAAGAGTTGGGAACGGGGAAGGAATTGGAACAGGGAAGGAACTTGGGAATAAGGAAGGAACTGGGAACCACAGAATCCCAGCCTTGCTGCCAAGTGCCCTTTATTCTCTGAATCCCATCATCAAAACTGATAAAACCCCACATTTTCCCCCTTGTTTAGGTTATCAGGAGCCGCTGCTCGTCATTGCCCGGAGAAGCCCGTCCTTTGCCCGCTCTCTCCGACAACCCCCTGAGCTGCGGAGAGACCCGGTGGGTGCAGCCCCGGAGCCGTTTTCTCTGTTTTTTTCACCATATATGGTTGATTCCAGCAAATTCGAGCTGGCGGGGGTGGGAAGAGAGGGACGCAAAGTCGATTCACAATGGCCCGAGCGGAGGGACAGAGTGTTCTCGGTGTGCGGCCGGCAGCCGGAAAAGGCATTTCCTTTGGCGGGGTTGTTTATGCAGAGAGAGCGTAAGAAATAAATCCCAGTGGGGAGGGGGGGGGAATTGTCACCACGGCTGGACTGGGGGGCTCGGGTGGCTCCTGGAAAGCCGCCGCTTGTCCCTTCGGCCGTGATGCTGTGGCAAAAAATTGAGGTTTTGTGGTTTGCGAGCAGGAGGCGAAGCAACGGGAGCGCCGCCGTTTCAGTTTCTAAATCAAACCCGTCGGTTTTAGGGAGGGCGTTAAGAGTTGGGGTGAGGGGGGTGACGGCACCGCTGGGATCCGGGGGTTTCTCCAGGGATCGACCAGGAATGGGTGGGAAAACTCTCAGGGCAGCTCCTCGTTTTAAGAGTTTCCAAAATCAGGACTTTTCCCCCAAGTTTCCAGCTCCTGCCGAGGAGCGATGCAAAAGGTTGTTCTTTGCCATGGTGAGATTTTTTCACCCCTTTTCCAGCCCAGTTGGGTTTTTTTTTAACCAGAGGAAGGGGAAAGCTAAATGTCAGCAGCCCGTGACAAGAGCCTGAGCTTGGTCATCGCTGAGCAAAGAGGAATTTGAATGCAGAGTTTGGGGAGTCTCGTGTTTTATCATCTGGTCAAAGACTCGGTTGCCTCAGGGCTTTCCTCCCTTGGCCAAACCTTCCTCTTGTAAAGAGTAAATCCAGCTCATCCCTTCCCCAAACCCGCCCACCAGGTCTTTGTTTTCGGTGTCGGTTGGGTTTTAAATGGGTCGTTAGGAAGGGAGGAAAAAGCATCGCAAAGATTTCCTGGAGCTTCCATCCCTGCTTGAAAGACGCCATCGGGTTCTGCAAATGCCGGAGAGAGCAAAGAAATAAGGGAATTTTCTTACTTTTTCGCAGCTGGAGCTACTCGGAGGCGTGTGTGTGTGCCTCACACGCTGAACCACGAGCTCCCGAACTTGGAGAACCACGTTGGGTGGCTAAAATGGGGTGGGGGGCCAAGGCAATCCCCTCCTGGACCTCTGTCACCCTGGCTGACCTCATGGGCAACGAGGCTGAAGGATGGGACCTCTGGCAGGAGCGCTTGGAGTGAGGATGGTCCCCATCCTCTACGCCCTGGGAGCTGCTTCCTCCAGAGTCTTCCTCATGCTTTGGGTTTGGTGGACATCTAGAGGCTTCGCAGGGAATGACAAGGGGCTGGTTTGCCTCCACCCGACCTGGCAGCGATGGTTTTGGCGATGTTCTTGGGGTGTTTGGCCTGCCCAGCCCCGGGTAACAAAGGTTAAGAGGAGGAGAGTGAAGCTCTGTCCAGGTTTTCCTGTGGTTTGAAGTTATTTTTTGTGCCAAGCGAGGAGGAACATGAGGAAGCACACGCCGAGACGTGCCCGTCCCAGCCGCTCGCCCCGAGGGGTTGGCACTTACAAAAACGGAGGAACCCAAATCTAGACAATGTGACAGGAGGAGCTTGTCCCAGGTTTCTCACCCCTTCCTGCAAGACCCAGTTGCTGGCAGCAACCCCCTACCGGGGCAGTCAAACCCCACACCTGACCCGGAACGGGCATTCCAACCACCCAGGTTGGGCATCGGGATGAGGAACGTCCCCGAGCTGGGCTTGTTTTCGAAAATACTGGCCGATGTCATTCTTAGCAGGTGACATACGCTGGGAAATTTCAGGGCTGGATCCAAAGTCTGCTGACGTCAATGGAAACACACTTGTTGACATCAGTGGGGCTTGGATGCACGCCTACGTTCCACTCCTTTTTATTTCAGACGGCAAGCTCTCGGGGGTGGAAAGGTCCCTTTTCCACTTAGAGACTTCAGCGCATCTTTGAAAGGTCTCATTTCCTCGGCAGTCGTTGAATTGAGGATGCAAAGTGCGGAACGATTCGGAGAACGGGCACAGACCTGTGCACGTTCCTTCCACGCGGCTGGACCTGAGCCTTGGCTGTGACGTGCTGAGACTCCCCCAGTACCTGCCTGGACCAGAATTAGAGCTTCAGACCTCTTGGGATGGTCCAACTCACGTTTCAAGTTTAGTTTTGGGTAGTCCTGCAAGGAGCAGGGAGTTGGACTTGATGGAAGCTGGAAGGGCGTAGGTTTAGACCAGATCTAAGGGAGAAGTTCTTCACCCTGAGGGTGGTGAGGCGCTGGCACAGGTCGCCCAGGGAGGTTGTGGATGCTCGAGGCCACCCTGGAGCAACTCGATCTAGTGGGAGGTGTCCCTGCCATGGCAGGGGGTTGGAACTGGGTGATCTTTGAGGTCTCTTCCAACCCAAATGATTCCTCGATTCTATGATGGTCCTTACGGGTCCCTTCCAACTCAAGATATTCACCGACAAGGGTCGCCGGCCATGAGACCGTAGAATCATGGAGGGGTTTAAGTTGAAAGGGACCTTAACATCTCCTTCCAACCTCCCACTAGACCATGTTGTGTCCAAGCCTTGAACCCTTCCAGGGAGGTGGAAGCTTCTGCAACGTCTCCGGGCAACCCGCGTTGGCGTCTCACCGCCCTCGCAGTGAAGAAATCCTCGTTAGGAAAGCCTCCCTTTCCCCGGGGCATTCTGGCTGATTGGCTCCATTGTCCAAATTCTAGAGGCTAATCATATTCCGCGTCGTAAAACCTGACCGTGACGCGGCCTCTGGCAGTTTCCGCCGTTTATTCCTGCGTCGAGCCCGTCCCGTTGAGCTCCAGCACCACCAAACCTGCTGCCTCCCGGGGATTTCACCCCGATGGGGAATGTTGCTCCCGCGGTGGAGCCCAGCAGCAAGGCTTCTCCTCCGGGGTGTATATATAGACCGAAAAGTGCTCCAGAGCAAAGGCAGCGGCGGGTGGGAGGCGAGATATTCTTATCTTCACCTGCTGCTGCCGACCAAAGAAATAAAGAGACAGATGACAGGAAATGAGGGCTTCGAAAATAGACACCTTTAATGGCAAAACCTTCGGGGATGAGCGAGGAGCTGAAATCTAAATGGTTTTGTGGCTCGACAGAT
>NW_009731616.1:0-1046 GCF_000703405.1 Apaloderma vittatum | reverse complement strand
CTCGCCCCCATCACCCTGCCGTTCTCTTCCCTCCCCGTGTCCAGCAGCCCGCTTCTCCGCCTCCACCAGGGCTTTTCTTACAGCTTCACGGGACAGGAACGGCCAAGTTTTTACTGTGAGCCCTCTTTACTCAAAATGAAAAAAAAAAGGTCTTTGCGTATGGAAAATATTTCTTATCATATAGAACTCTGCTTTACTTTAAACCTTTTAAATATATTAAACATCTACTTTGGCCTCGCCTCTGGATTTATGTCCATCTGCTAGCAGCTGCCGCCTCGGCCCATCGATCCCGTCGTGTGGCTTTTCGCCAGCTCCGCGTCTCTTCGTTATTAATTCTCTTTTGCAAGCGGAACCCGGGTCGGATTCGAGCCGTGGCTGTGTCAGAGAAAAATTGGGACCGAGGGGGGGGGATTTTTCCTCGCTGAAACTCAACGCTGGTCCAAAGTCCAGAACTGGCTATATCGAGTCGTAAACAGGTGCCGAGCCAACAAGGAAAAATAGCAACGGTAGCCTGAAATGTCAGAGACCCGACGCTCTGCAGCTCCCGACGCTGGAAACGAGCAATGTTACTTCTCCAGGGAGAGGAGGTTACGGTACAAAATGTTTGATTTTTACCCCCAGAATCTCAAACCTCGGTCACGGCGCTTCGGCAGCGGCTGCGTCAAGGCCCCGCGGATCGACCAAAAATTGCTAAAAATTGGGATCCAGGCTTTGAGCCCGTTGTTTCGGAGTCTGCAAGGTTCCTGAGTGAAAAGCCTGCAGCAAGAAAGGTGTAAGGAGAGTTTATGGCAAGGCTTTGAGGGGCGGAGGGGTTTTCTAACCGTGTTTTTCTTCGACGCGGCGGCAATGCCCTCCTCTTTAGAAAAAAGAAACGCGTTGTAATCCAATCTGGAGTCAGCCCCTCTCCGGGGTTACCCCAAGGATGTGTCCCGTGTGGCGTACGCAGAGTTAAAAGGGCACCGAAGCAGCCCAGAGACCAGAGGTGAGGAGGAGGAGGAGGAAGGAAGAAGAGCCTCGTGAGCAGCCTGCCCCAGCCTGGAAGATGT
>NW_009731615.1:22639-22909 GCF_000703405.1 Apaloderma vittatum | reverse complement strand
AACCCTCTCCCCCAAGCCCACTTTCTCCCAAAAGGGGAGCTTTTCCCCCTGCAGGGAAGCTCAGTGCATCCTTCCCCACCGCCTCATCGTGCTGGTGCTGAGCAAAACTCATCACCTCTCGGGGCCCAGCAGGATGGGAAGCACCACAAGCAGTGAACCTCAAGGCAATTCTCAAAGAGACCAAGGAAAAAGGGGCCAAGCAAGTGGCTGCAAATATTCCCTCCTGCGCTGCAGAAGGCCAGGCAGGCAGTGCCCCGAGCGCGGCCACCA
>NW_009731615.1:22070-22554 GCF_000703405.1 Apaloderma vittatum | reverse complement strand
GCCATGGAAACTACTTATTTTTAGCTGATGCTAATGTCTCAAAACCTGGGTAAAAATAGCTTGGGATGAAGGGGGTCTCTGTAGCAGAATTGTGCGGGAAGAGACAAGGGGAGGGGAAAAAAGGGGGAAAACAGGGAAAAGGAAGGAGGGGGGAAAAATAGTGAGGGAGAAAAAAATAAAGGGGAGAAGGAAGAAAGAAGGGGGGGTGGAAAAGGGGAAGAGGCTGCCTGTGGGTCTGTCCCAGCTGGGAGCTGAATAGCTTGGGATGAAGGGGGTCTCTGTAGCAGAATTGTGCGGGAAGAGACAAGGGGAGGGGAAAAAAGGGGGAAAACAGGGAAAAGGAAGGAGGGGGGAAAAATAGTGAGGGAGAAAAAAATAAAGGGGAGAAGGAAGAAAGAAGGGGGGGTGGAAAAGGGGAAGAGGCTGCCTGTGGGTCTGTCCCAGCTGGGAGCTGCTGGATGCTCTCAGAGCTGGAGACACAAGC
>NW_009731615.1:1085-22009 GCF_000703405.1 Apaloderma vittatum | reverse complement strand
TCGGAGACAGTCCACTGCCGGTCGCAGGGTGGTCCCGTGCAGTTCTTCTCGGCCAGGGGCCGGGCGCTGGCATCGCAAAGCTTCTCGTCCTCCGAGCAGCGAATGTCCCGTGTCACCACGCTCCGCTCTCCGCACCGGGCTGAGCACTGCCGGGAGGGCACGGGGCAGGGGACGGGTCAGCAAGGGCTCCCACAGCAATGGGAACTGAGAGCTGCTTTCGGGGATTCGTTTGGTTTTTTGTTGTTTACATTTTTAACATAAAATTCAAAAACACGCTGACTGTAAAATGATCTGTAGGATAAACCATCCCTCCTCCACAAAACCCTTTAACAGCTTCAGCGGCCAGGGTAAGGTGCAGGAGGGCTGGATCCTGCCCAGGTGCTGTGCAAGCTCTCTGCTGGGGGAAAACCCAAGGCACCAAAAATTCCTGATCGGAGCTGAGAAGTTTGAGCTGTCACTTTGAGACGGGGTGAGATCTTCCTCGCCTCCTTCCCAGGAACAGTCAGCTCCCTTCCACCTCTTTGGAGAATGTTTTCCCCCAACTGCACAACTGAGATTTTTATGCCGTGGATAAATTTGGCACCGCGCAGCCCAGTGACATTATTTAGAACTGGATTTGAGTTACTACAGTCTCACATACACACAGTTGCTCCGTGCATAACGTAAAGCAGGGAAAAGTGTCAACAGCACAGTGCTCAGACGCACCACGCTGATATGTTAATCCTCAGATCCCTGAAATGCGCTTTTTTTTTTTTTTTTTTTAATGCCTATTTCCCCAGCCAACTTGGCATCCGGCTTCAGATGGGATCCAAATGAGATTAGCTTTGCTGCTGGCTAAGAACAAACTACTTCAGGACTGTCTCAAGCAATCTGTCCCTGACACATGCTGGAGCAGAATACAGATTTCTGTAAAATAAGCCACTCTGCTTCGCTACGCTGGTCAAAATAATGCGCCAGCACATGCGCAGGGGAGCTCCTGTCTACCCAGCTGCGAAAGTCAAAACATCCTGCAACACCAGGGAAGGCACCAGCCCCTCCATCAGCTTGAGGGAAACGATGTACCCTGGCTTGCAGAGGAAAGAAGACATTTCACAGAATCACAGAATGTTAGGGGTTGGAAGGGACCTCAGAAGATCATCTAGTCCAGCCCCCCTGCCAGAGCAGGATCACCAACATGAGGTCACACAGGAACGTGTCCAGGCGGGTTTTGAATGTCTCCAGAGAGGGAGACTCCACAACCTCCCTGGGCAGCCTGGGCCAGGGCTCTGTCACCCTCACAGGGAAAAAGTTTTTTCTAATATTTTTGTGGAACCTCCTATGTTCCAGTTTGTACCCATTGCCCCTTGTTCTGTCATTGGACATCACTGAAAAGAGCCTGGCACCGTCCTGCTCACACTAAAAATTACTTAAATTACATCAAGAAGCATTCTGGGAACTTCCCCGGAGGAGGAGTGCGAGCCTTTGGGGCATAAACCATGGAGCAGCCTTGCACCCACAGGCAGCTGAGCCTGGAGCTCAGCCTGCTCTTGCTTAGAAGGGGTCTGGGCTTGATTTGGGAGCAGAAACAACATTCACTCCTTTAGAGAGTCAATGAGCATGCAGAGCACAAATACCACACTCCGCACGCAGCCCTCACCATCGCGGGGGGCTGGCAGTGACCCCCTGGGCGAGCTGGGAGACAGATGCAGACCTGAAATCTCACTCTCCCTGTGCACACCCGCTTCCAGAAGACACTGGAGAGGCAGGACTGTTTCCTAGCAATGCAGAGGGCCATAGTTATACCCCCTCAGGTGTTTCACACATTTGCTGTGAGCTGTAGTGGGTTCCTCTCCCTGCACCTGAGGAATCTGCACCAGTTTGGTCATTTCCACGGGTTTATGTTTGCAGGTGGCATGCTGGAGCGCTGGTTGTGCTTGGAAATGAATTCAGGGGCACAAACCCTTTCACATGTTTTCCCAAGCAAACCCATGAGCTAAATCAAAAGCATCGCTGCACCGCCCCAAACCATCTCCCAACTGCTTTTAGAGATCTGCTTAAGGCAGAAAAGGTTAATTCTCCAGTGAAATTGGAGGTGAGGAAGGGAAGTTTATGGGGAACATAATTCACATGTGAGGTGGGATCTCCTCCCTGGCACCTCACAGGCTGAAAATGCTGCCAAGCAAGTAGTGGTGGGAGGATCTGAGCTGTGGGCTCCTGCCCTGGCAACACCAGCACCTGAAGTGCCAAAGACCACAAGTGATGGTCAGTGGTGGCCTCCCCATCCTGGAGGGGATTCAGCATTTTAAGGGGACTAAAAATAAAGTTACAGGAGCACGTTGGACCACGTGCAAAGGCTGCAATCTTAAAAGGAAGAGTCTCTGTTGGCCACGGATGAGCTTCAATCAGAAAAGAAAAGGAGAAGTACAGACATGTGAGCGGGTCCTCAGCGCTGCCGGGCCAGCAGCCCCCGGGGACTCACCTCGGACCACTCCGACATCTCCCACTGGGGCCCACAGGCTGGGTTCTTGCAGACCTTGCGCTCGTCAGGACGGGTGATGTCTGCGGACTCGCAGAGGTCGCTGTAGACGGAGCTGTCGAACCCCGGAGAGATCATCTTCCAGCAGCGGACGATGCGGAACTGGTAGCCCTCCCCACAGGTGCGGGAGCACTCGCTCCAGCTGCTCGTCTCCCACCTGCGGAGGCAAGAGAGGTCATCGTGCCAGGTGTGGCTGGACCGGGGCTGGAGCATCCCGTGAGAAAACCCTGCCTGCTCGCCGGGATGAGATGGCTAAAAGAGGAACAAGCTGTAGTCAGGCTGCCAGCACATTTTTTCCCAGGGGGTGGGAGGTACGGTGGTTTCATCCAGCAGACCTGAGCTCATGACCACAGCAGCAGATGCTAAAACCAGATTTTGCTGATGGGAAGGAGTGCCAGGACCTAAATCAAAACCAACCCTCTAACGCCAACACCTAACCCCAACCTCTAACCACTCTGCTAACATCACGCAATGGGCTGGAAGACCTGGGATCTGCTCTGAGACACTGCCTGGCCCTTACTGTCCCCTGCCACTACAGTCCTGATGTCACAAGGGGGAAGCAGCTTGTAAACCAAGGGGAAAAGACATAAGAAGTCAAGATTTTTACAGTACAGCAGCATTGTAGCGTTTCTGAACTAACCAACAAGCTAAAAACGTACAAATCTAGATGGATCAGAATTGCCACGTCCTCTGGCCACATGCCCCAGCTGCACACCGGCCTCACACCCGCATGGGGCTCCAGGAAGGGCAAACAGCTGTAGGGCGATTTAGAAATGCCACCTAAATTCCAAAGGGAGATGAAACCACAGTCTTTCCCATCCAGACCAAACAAAATTCTCTTAGTGCTTTCTGTTGGAAAACCATTGCCAGCCCAAGCAGCATCCCAGCTGCCTAACTGCTGGAGAACGTGCTCAGCTGCCCTCTTTGAGTTCCCGGCAGCTCCTGGGTTTACCCTCGGGCGAGCTGCTGTCGCCAGTAAATCACAGAGCAGCTCTTCTCTCTCACAGCGCAAGCTGTGGAGCTGGAACAGCACAGCTATGAGGAGGGGCAGCATTATAAAAGACCAGTGGGATAATCTAGGTGTGAAAAGAGCCCTAATGCCCGTGCTGAAAAATGACAAAGGTAATGCAAATAGAGATTAAAGTCCCCATGGTGGCTATGAGGCAAGTATGCTCCCAGCAGTAGCACCATTCACCTCCCCACACATTTCTTGCCTCAGTTGCAGCCTGCCCTGGCTGTCAGCCTTCACGTAAAATGTTCAGTGAGATCTTACACTACAAAGGGCTCGTGCTTTCCTCTCCCATCCTCCTTCACTATCGCCGAATGCAAAAGCAAGCGTTTTCCAAGGACCGGGTAGGGTCCCTGGTACTACTCTAGGTTTGCTTTGCACTGTTCACAAGCGACACCATCACAGTCCTCCTCTTGCCAGACACCAGTCTTGCAAACCTTCCGACAAGCACACCCCACGTTACAAACCAGCAGCAGAGGTGCCTCGAGCCGTACAGCCCAGCTCTGGACTCCAGTCACGCTTTTCACATAAAGAATCGCATCAGAACGGAAACTTTCTAAAGGGCTTCCAGCACGGGTTCCCTTCTGCACCAGCTCTCATCATGACACAAGCAAACCCCAGCAATTTATAGGATGCTGAAGAGACTGGAGGGCTACATCTGTGGCACAGCTTGAAAGCCCAGCCCTTGAGCCGAAGCACTTAGAAGGAAAGTCTTGCTGCATCCCAGGCAGATGCAACTAGGGATGGAGGTGCTACGGGCCACCCGTGCTGCTCCCCCTGCCAAATTCACACTGACCCCCTCCCCCAAGTACATTCAGAGCAGAGAAAGAGCAGAGTCCCCCAGGAGCGCCCTGGTGAGGTGGTACCTTGGCTGGCACTCTCTCCCAGCACAGAACTCATGGATGGGCTCGGGACGGGTCATGGCATCACAGTACGTATCATCCACTTCGATCCCATCATAGCGAACACACATAGCATACGTGGACATCACTCCTGGTTTTAAAGAGAATACACACACACAATAGAGGATGCTCGGTGATTTTGACAGCCAAACGTTTTTGTGGTTGGTTTTTTTCCCTTTCTCTTTTTTTAAGCTACATTTTCCAAAACTTCCTCCTGATGGAAAGCAGCAAGCCAGGCTTTCTGGCCCACGAGTCGGATACTGCCGGGAGGGGAGGACCACAGTGGCCACGCAGCCAACACAGGCAGTACGGTTGAGTTTGGCCACCCCCGCCAGGGCTTGCCACCAAGATCAATATACAGCTAACACATTCTTATGGGAAACTCTTGGGGCAATACATCTGCTCGGCAGCTCCCTCTGCCTCGGAGCCATCAGCTTCCCCCCTGCCAGGCTCGTAGGTGGAGGCAACAGAAAATGGTCCCCAACCCACTCCATCCACCCACTCCTTTTTTTTTTGATTTTGCATTACACCCAATTTGTGCCCAGGTACTCCCCAGGTGTACTCATTGCCCTGGGCCAAGGAGGGGCTCCTGGGGGCTTTGCAAGGGGTCACCTGCTCCTCCTGCCCACCCTACCCCAAAAGCACAGGCAGTCAGTGCCGTCAGACTGAGACCTCCCCCCCATCCCTTCCCCCCGCCGCAGCCTGCCATGCCAGAGTAAATGTTGTGAAGTCCATTCTGGGACCTGGCTGAGGACCAGGAGGCTGCTCTGGCTACAGGTAACAAGAATCTCAGCTCTCGGGAACATATGATTTACATGAAGTTAAAAAAAAATAAATTAAAAAAAAATTCTACAGCTCTTGACGCAGTAGAGGTTCTCTGTGATATGTCATGAAGAAAAGGCACTAAGAAGCGAGAAATTTAAGCAAAATGCATCTCTGCTGGCTGCAAAGTGGGGCAGAGGAGCTTGGCCCGGCCAAGGGGGAAATTTGTTCAGCCGGGATCAGAGAAGTCAAAAATGTCCCAGGACACGTGGCTGACGAGATCCCAGGGAAACGGACGGTCCACGAAGCTCCTGCTGCCAGCATGTGTCTGCTGGACGAGAACAACTGCTTAAAACATGAAATCCTTGCATTTGCTCTTTTAAGAGATGTCCCTTAGATTGCCATCTCCTCTCTCCCCCTTCTCTCCTTCTGTCTAATTGCAGAAGCACCACAGGATATGGATTATTTCAGGGACGGTGCCAGTGAGAGCATGACCCACATGCGGGCTTCATCACAAGCAACAGGCTCGCAGGGGCCAGGACTCCCTAACCAAGGAGTAAAGGAGGAGAGAGATCAGGTGGCTTGGAGGGTTTTTTTGAGAGGCAAAAAGGGGGAATTTATGGAAAAAGAATTTTTGATATCCCTGGCATCTACTTTGCTGTTCCAGATTCACACCCTCGCAGCCGAGATCAGGCTCCAGGGTAGAAGGAGTGGGAGAAACAAAACAAAATCAAAAAGTCAAATGGTATTTTGTTTCCTGCCAGAGCTGAACAATCTTCGAAATTTCACTCTGAGGGGAAGCAGCTGAGCTTTTCAAACCCCTCTGAACCGTCAAAAAAGGGGAGGAAGGTAAAAAAAAAAAAGAAAAAAAGTAATATGCTGAGACTCAAGCTCCTGCTGAGCCCCAGCACATCCCCACTGGGCTCGGAAGCAAAGGTGAGGTTCAGAGCTCCCTGAAGGGAGGGTGTTTTGTGGGCTCAGGAACATGCTGGGGACCAACATCTGGCCCCGACACGCCTGTGAGCTCGGTGGGCTTTGCTCTCCCTTGGCCCCCCGCTCCTCTCCCCACCTTTACACCCAGGGTCACGCTAAAGCTGCTCCAGAGACTGCCAGGTCCCCTACACATCACCAGCTCCTTCCCATCCCTAACAGACATAAAAGTGAACTCACACACCAGGTGATTTCAGCGGTTGTGCAGAATTTGGCTGCTTCTTATAACTACCTGTGGTACATGTAGAGCTGCACGGTTCATGGGAGGAAAGCTTCCACCTGTACATGTCAGCAGCACTCACACCTTGGCCCTTTCTTAACAACTTCAATCTGTTTCTAGCGATAAGCAAACAAACAAACAAAAAAAAAAAACAAACACAGAAACAAAACAAAACACACAAAAAAAAAGGCATTTACAAGGCGAGCGGTGATAGGCCACATCAGACACACACATCTGCTACTGCAGTTCGGTTGGGTTCGGGTTTGGGAGGGGATTTGCTTCGTTTGGCAGGTGGGTTTGGTTTTTCTGATTTTTTGGGGGGTTGGTTTGTTTGTTTTAATTGTTTGGTTGGTTTTTTTTATTTTTTTGGTTTTTTTATTTCACAACATACCTGTCCTGAGCCCCAAGTAGAATCCCCAGCCTGGTTAGAGGCAGAGCTTCCACTGTCTAGAAATAGAGAGAATGGGATAAAAATACCCACAAGTAGAAACAGTTCAGAATTTAACAAAGTTTGCAATTTCTGCTCAAATACACCTGGCCCTCTGCATACAGTGACTAAAGGTGCAGTATCTCCTCCCCTGCCTCTCCGGGGCCGGGCACTCCGAGGTGTGCTGCTCGACTTAGCTGCTCAAATCTCAGCAGCTCACTCCTTCCAAAAGCCAACACGTGGCACAGGAGGCTCTAAGCTCGCTCCTCAAAGCACGCTTTGCTTTTCGACACCGAGGCATGCCACTTGCCTACCCGCTGCTTTTTTTGCCACTCTTGTTTTGTTTTGTGCTGTTGTCTTTTATTTTAGGTAGGTAATTTGCATCTCTCATATCCACGCTGCGCTCAGGCACGTAAATGCCATCGGGAAAGGAGTAACGGAGTCAGCCTGGTGCACGAAAAAGCATTTGTCAAACCAAGAATAACAGCTTCTCCCAGTTCAGTGCATCCTACGTGCTGTGAGGTTAAAACACACCAGGGATACTGCACCTTTACAACAAAAGGCTTCGATTCTGTTCTCATACCTTTGTTCAAACCCTTGAAACAGCTACACTGAAATAGCGTACAAGGTTGAATCCTGACATCCAGTTGTCTCTGGCCTGGCAAGATACGCAGCTTGTATGATTTCTAGGCAGCAGAAGCTCTGAAATTGCCTTATTTAGTTGTTCATAAGAAAAAGTTCAGGTCCAGTCTATCAAATCAGCCTTTAAAAGGACACTGTTGAGAATCCAGCCATTTCCTTTCAGACCCACCCCCCTTCCACCGCCAGCCCTGAGCCTCCACAAGGATTAAAAACAACAACAATCTCATTTTCCCCTGTTGATTTTGCCTCTGTCAGTTTGGCAAATGGTCACTTCCTGCGTTTGAAATGGAATCAGAATGGATGTGACTATTTTTTGCGGAAAAACAACCACCTCGGCTCACTATAAATAGTGCTTTATCTTGCCAAAACAGCCCCTGCTCCTGGCTCAGCCCCGGCTGCCTCCTGCCACCCAGCCAGGAGAGGGCTCACAAGATGACAGCTTTCAGTAAAATCCATTAAAACATAAGCAACGTCTGCTTTTGGTACTTCAATTTGCCTGGAAAACAGGGTGTTACCAAGATCCTCTGCTCTACACCCTGCTCTTTGTAGCACCAAGTATACACCAAGTTGTCCTGTGACTGGGACTCCTCTCCCTTGGAAGGGGAAAATAATCTTCAAAATTAGCTTTTTCTGTCCTCAGATATGGTATAATCTTTCAACAGTGTCCCTTTAATATATGTAGTCCTAAATAAAGAGCTTCTTCAATGCGTAACGAGGTTGTGGGGACAAGTTCTTTCCAGATAAATCAGACGCTTGGTCATAGGGCAGCATTCAGCTCTCTCACCATTTCAAGCAACGACAAAACTGTCGTTTTGTTTTCCTCTAAATGCAAACAGCAACACATTGTCCCACAAAGCTAGCGGGCTTCTCACTTCTTTTATTTTTCCTCTTTATTAGAAATCAAGTGTTTCCCGTGTCTGCACTTTGCTTCTGCTTTTCGAGCAAGCAACAGCACCAGAACTTTGCCCCAGTCCCTCACCCCTAGCTGAGGTCTGGGCTGCTCATCCTCCCAAAACAGCCCCTGCAGTAGAAGAATAATCCTAGCAAGAGCACGCAAACACCACAGATCAACATCAACAGCTCCCCTGTTTTATTTTAGATTTGATTTTTAAGCAAATGGGGAAACTGTTGCAGGATTAGCCCTGGCTGCGCACCATGGCGTGGGCAGGGGTAGAAGGTGCTGGATTTGCCCTGGCACACTATGGAAAGGTTTTAACTGCTCCAGGAAAGGAAAAGCAGCCCAGCATTCCTATCACAGCACGGAAGCCATCCTCCTAGCCTAGCAATGCAACATACCACGTTGGTGTAAGGTGCTCCTACAACTGGAAAACTCAACCCAGACTAAGAGCTACAGCATTTAGGAAGAAATAAAACTCCCCACCTCTAACCAACACTGTCCCGCTTGTACAGACTGGCTGGTTACAGTCTGCAAAGGGATGATCTTCCCGTGCTCATTCATTAGCAGGGAATTTTCATTCCAATTTCAAGCCTGAAAAGGTTTCAAGTCCAAGCTTCTGCCCAGGACTAGGCTGACCCCAAGAAGAGCCTGGGTCCCACAGGGCCCTGCACAGTCCAGTCTCACCCATCCCCAAGGATGGGGACCCCAACGCTGCCCGAAGCCCAGGGCAAGAGGCTTTCCCTTGTGCCCTATCACCGTTTCCTTCCGTGCAGGTTCTGGTTGGCCCCTCCACTTCCCTTCCTCCCGCAGGAACAAGTCCAACCCCCAACATTCTCCACACACCTCCTGCTCCAGCACCCTGCTCACGACACCCCAAACCCAAAACTGCACCTCACTGTCAGTGTGGGCTTCATCTTACTGGGCTGGGGGTCAGCAGAGCTTTAACCCCGGCCCCAGTGAGCAGAGCTGGGGATCCTCACCATTCCCACCCAGGAGATACAGCTTAGTGATTAGTGTTACGACTGCAAGTGGGCTCGACATAAGTAAAAGTTGAGGGAAGCAATAAAGGCTCGGACACAAACAGGCTGTTCTGACACAGTCCCTTCTGTCCCATGGACACGAGGATCTCCCATCTCTGGGCGGTGACAGAACAGCCAGACCCCTGCAAACATTCCTCCCTCCTCCTCAAGCGTCCATATGTGCAGATGCTCTGATTGTTGATGACATTATGGGACTTTCTGAACCGCCAGGCAGGAGAGCAATGCCTCCATGCAGCAGGTGAAGCCTCTTGAAGGGAAGTGCAGGTCATTTGTTTGCCTTTTCCTCTTTACCCCAGCTGCCCCACATCTGCCTCCGCTGGCCCTTCAACCCCCGACACAGCCCCACAGCGAGGGATGGAGCCAGCAAGGAGCTGAGCATCCCTCAGCCCAGGCTAAAGCCCCGCTTGGGCCTGGATACAGCCTTTGGGCTAGCAAAAGAGTTTTTTCAGTATTAACATTTAGATCTGAAAAGTCCATATTTTATTCTAGAGAGAGTTGGAGGTGGATGGAAGCAGAAGGAACACTATAGAGCAAAAGCAAAGGAAGAATGGGGGGGAAAAAATGTCAATGCTGGCTGTCCTTCCTGAAGGGGTTTAAGCCCCTGCCATGTGTCTTCAGTAGACAGGCAGCCTGGGATAGTGCAAGGAACATTTTAGCACCACAAAAAACTGCTCTGGAGCCACTGGCAGTCTTCTGCAACCGGCCTGTAAGAGCCAAGCTGCTCGGAAGCTTAAAGCAAGTAAAGGTCTCTGTATTCCCAGGAGGTAGGAAAGCACTAGCCCCATTTAACAGCTACTGGGAGAGAGGTTTGGGGTATGGGTGCCAGCTGAGGCCACCCCTGGAGCGTGCTGGGGCCAGGAGAGGCCCTGGGGCAGGGCACCCTTCCTTACCCCTACGGTACGGCTGGGGAGCAGACAGCCCTGCCCTCGCCTGTCAGGGCTAGTGAAATGCTTGCTTTGGCAGCTGAAGGCAAATTTTCCCAGCCAAGCCACAAGAAGAGATGATAGACTCAAGCCCTTGGCAACGTTTTAATGTTCTTATCATTAAGAGGTTTGTTGATACATTTGGCTGCATGGACATTTTCTTTAGCATGAGTTTCTTTAGCATAAGCTAGAATAAGTTCTGGGTAAATACAGATAACTATAACCAGAGCCCATCTGCTCAGTGCTTTACATCTTCTGAGGCCCAGCATCAAACCCCATGTTTTGCTGGTGATGAAGACAGAAGAGTCAAAGCAGCAAAACCAGGAGAAGACCCACAGGGGACCCTTGGGTGCTGCCGGACCCAGACAAGCCATGGGGGTGCACAGCAGGACCCCAAGCCACAGCTGTGGGTCCAGGACCTGAGGGATGCCCAAAGCCCCAACTTCTGCTCGAGCTCCCCAGGGAGTGCTCCGGTGTGTGGCTGCACACGAAGGAGGGTGAACTGCAGCAACGGTCCCATCAGTCCCCACGTGCCCACACTGGGAACGAGCTCCCACAGGCTGGGAACAAAGGCTGCTCCCCAGACAGCCCCAGGGCACCTCAAAAAGCCTCAGACACAGACCTGTGGAGAAGCACTACCCTGAGACTCCCTTCCACTCAGCCCATCCCTATCCAGACAAACTCTGCTGCTAAAGATAGATTAAGCTTTTTCTTTTCTTTTTTTTCTTTTACCTTCCCATTGCATTTTCTAACACTACCACTCCAAACGAGTCATTGAAAAGAATCCTGAAGGGACAGTCCTAATACCAATCAGCGAGCTGCCACGGGAGAGCTTTTGGTACTCTTGTCAAAGCAGCAACAAATTGCGCTGCTCCTGCGGTCGTCAAGGCATCAGAGCCAGGATCTGGAGGAGCTCCTGCCGCCCGGCCCTGCCTCACCTGCAGCGGTTGAGCAGGCAGGACCATGCCTGGGAGGTGCTGGAAGCACGTTCCTGCCGACACAATTGAGGAAGCTCATGGCTGGCCGTCAACAGGGTGGGTAAAAAGGGGCCAGGACCAACTTCTGCTGCATCAGAACTCAGGGGAAGGGGCCCGGGGAATCAGAGCAGGATGTCAACAGAAGGCAAAAGGAAGAGGCTTCTTTATAGCCACACTGATAACAAGCTGTGGCAGGCAAGGAGCAATGCACAAGCTGAGAGCCATCAGCATGCCCTTGCCAGCAACCCCACCAAGGAGGGTAATGAGTTCTCCTCTTGCTTAAATGCTCTCGACTTTCTGCTCCCAAACCTCTGGCCCCTCCTTCCAAATTAAGCCCCAACAGAAAAGCTTTCGCATGCATCATCCTACCATCATTTACATATATCAAATACATCATCCTACCCCCTACTTACCTTCTGGCTTCCAAAGCAGAGGGAAAGCATGCAATGGGGTCTGCACTGAGGGCAGAGCTATTACGAGTCAAGAATAGCAATAAATAGGATTTTCTATAATTAAAGACATGTCTCCTACCTTGCTTTGTGGGTTCTGTTCCCTTGAGGGCTGGTCATGGTGACAGTGGCGTTTGAAAACGGTGTCTCTGCAGACGCGTTGACGGCTTTGCCGTTGCTCAGCTCCATGTAAGTGCTATTGATGGTGTAAGTCACAACGCCATCAGTGTCCTCGTAGTCAACATAGAGGCTGTCAATATGTGACCCCACAGAATTGATTGGGTCTCCCTGGGCAAAGATGCTGTTCATGGTCATGTTGAGCACCAGCTCCTTGGAGTCCGAGGTCTTGTCCAGCAGTTTGTCCGTGATGGCGTTCTCCAAAAGGAATTCCCTGGAGCTGAACCTGGGGTCGAAGTCTCTGTCGTCATGGTCTGTCTGGTAAGTAGACCTGGTTACGTTTGAATCTAGATTGGAGCCAACAGGGGGGAAAAAAACAGTGACAACCACAGAATGCATT
The DNA here is from genome assembly GCF_000703405.1 of Apaloderma vittatum. Classification (NCBI taxonomy): domain Eukaryota; kingdom Metazoa; phylum Chordata; class Aves; order Trogoniformes; family Trogonidae; genus Apaloderma; species Apaloderma vittatum. The sequence continues at coordinate 9,738 of NW_009731615.1, read as the reverse complement.
CAGGCCGGGAGGTGAAAGCAACCCGGAGCAGTGGGAGCACGCTGGAGCCTGAGCAGCCACCCGGGAGGCTAGAGGCAGGAGTTGGGGTCTTGGGGGGGGGAAATCTTAAGGGTCTGTACCCCTTTGGTTAAGATGTGCAGCTCTGTGGGTCTCATCCTGCTATTGCATGGCCAGAGGAGAGCTCAGCACCTGCCAGCACTGCCCCAAGCAGAGGTCAGAAAGGAAGAAACCCTCCTGGCCCCAGAGCCCATGCAGCCATGCTGGGAAAGCACTCAAGGCAGTTTGGTGGTGGGGTGCTCAAGGGACTGGAATGGGAAGGAGGTTGCTGGAGCCTGTGGGGAGGTGGTGGAAGATGTTGTGACAGGGACCTCTGCGCACCCAGGGCTCCCTCATCTCCTCGGCATTAGGCAAAGCATGGCAGGGCATCAGCGGGGACACCTTTACCCATGGCCACCCCTCACCCACCAGAAACCAGAACCTGAAGGGCAAAGAGGATTTATGAGCAGAGATGTTTTAAAGAACTTTCCGAGGTTTCCAAAAAACAAACCAGCAGAATCACCAGAGGTAGAAACAGAGCGTTTCTCAACAAGAGCTCTGAGAAGCAGAACAGTAAGGCCCAAGTCTCCTCCTTACCTTGGGGTTGTTTGCCCTTCAGTTTTGGCTCACAGTCAATTGTTTCTGCTCTTTCATAGACCTCATTGGTTTCCTGACCTTTGCTCAAGTTTAAATCTTCCTCCGTGTCCTGCCTTCCAAACACCTGGTTCTCCAAGTCTATCCCTTCCCTGGAGACTTTCCCAAAATAGGTTGCATTGTGCTGGATAAAACCCAATGGCACCTCTCCATCGAATTCCCTGCTTTCTTCACTTTCTGACTCAGAGAAGGTGTAGTAGATGGGCTGCAGATTTTTTGAGTGTGGCTTCCTCAGGAGGGTGTATTCAAAGGTGATGGATGGATTTTTGCCATTTTGATTCCAGACCTAGCAAACAAATCAGATTATTAGCGGATGCAGTGAATATGCAGCACGCAAAGCTTGTGATTCAGCTTGGACTTGTGTGTTGGTGAGCATCTACTTTGTCATTTCCAATCTGCTTTCCATCTTATTGCCAACTTCTTACAGCCGGAGTCCAGCACAATTTTCTGAGGGTTATTTGGCAGCACCGCCCTGGGCACTAGCCCCAGCTCAGGGACTGAGAGCCACAGGTCACCCTTCCTCCCGTGCTGCTGAGTGACCAGAGACTTGGGAAAGACACTTCAGAAGTTATTGGCCATCATTGGCAAACCTGGTTTTTGTGGCTTTATGAGGAGCATGCATACACCCTTTCAGCTACGACATTCCCACTGGGGATGAGGAATCTGGTGCACTACAACCTCTTACTGGTCTAATGCTTTATAAGCTCCCAAGCAACCATCCTTTCCCCTTCCAGAGGAGCCTGGGGCTACACGGAAGATGGCAGGAGCTGGGCTCTGGCTGGTTGCCCAGAAGAAAAATAAATTACTTTTCTTCATATGCCTGGGTTTAGATGGTTTACTTTTAAGAAAGAGTGGGGGTTTGCATTTGTCTAAGCTATTTGGCCCAATTTCCCATTTTTACTTTTCCTGCCAGGTAACTTAGATAAAAATGCCAAGGAGTAGAAAAGAAATCCCCTCGCAGTGCCTGAGGCATCTCCTCCCTGCCAAGAGAGGGGTTACCAAGCCCACGTTCATTATTCACAGCTCTGCCTGCATCCGAGAGCGCTGACGCAAATAAAATAGGTTTGTGGAAGGAACTGGGTTCAGTCAGTTCTCCCACTCCGCTCCTCGAGCTGTGCGGGAAAGCTGTGAAACCACGGCAGGACTCTGCTCCCTCACCCACCCCTTCCTCAATCCAACAAAGATTTTCCCCCTTCCCATCACTCATACCCTCGCAAACTCGAAAAGTCACAGCTCACCATTATATTCAACCCTTGGTTTGTCGGTCCTTGGGCAACGATATACTCTATGCCGGTCTCATAAACGTCCATGGGTCTGCGGTACTTGAACACCGTGCCTGCAATGTTGAAGTTCTTTGGGCTGTCAACTTTGTAGTTGCCGTTGAAGAAATAGTACCCGGCCTCATCAGCCACAGCTTCAAACGAGAGAGAGAGAAAAATCAGCGCCATCCCGTGGAAGAGCAGACATATGCAATACTGCTGTTAGAGTCACAAAATAACCACTCCTCCTACGTTACAAAGCATTTCTCACCTATTTCCAATATTTATGTGCCCAAGGTTCTGGGCCATGCATGCCTCTACATTGCAAGCTCTTGGGTATGTGGCTTGTACTAGTCCATGGCTCCTGTCTCCCTACTATTTAATAATCACAGCTCTGCAGACCACAAGCAGGCTGTTGGATGGCCAAGAGTTGGAGCTGCCTCCTCAGGAGCACTGAGCTGATGTCTTCAGACTCAGCAGTGGCTCAAGACAGGTCTTGCAGAGCCAGCCCAGGAACCGCACTAAACCAAGCCTTTTTCATTCAAGCCTTCCCGTGCACAACCACGAGATCCTGAGGCAGCCTCATGGCAGCAAATGTGCTTGTCTTGAGCAAGTCCAGATTTTTCCACACTCCTCTTGAACAGCTCTGCCATCTCCATCGTGAGATGGATGGTGTGGCCACCATCACCTCAGTGAGACAACGCACAGGTCACCTCCTCATGTGGCCATTGCACATTCCCCGAGTGGGAGAGGATGAAGAGGACCACAAGAGCAGTGAAGTCACTCGGCTCTCTGTGATCCGGCGGCAGTGTGCGTGTCACACCACGCTGAAGGAGCAATAATATTGACCAACGATTTCTGCACAAAGACAATCAAAGTGTTGACACACACAGCCCAGCTGGTCAGGCTGCAGAGAGGAGAAATGCGCTGGCTTAGACAACGCGGTTGTGATTTACACTGACTGTGGATTTAGCTCCTGTCTGCAGTAAAACTACATTCAGCTTTGCATTGGAAAAAGCATTAGCTCGTGTAGGCATGCATCCTAGGGAAGTACCAAGAGGTTATACACACCCAGAACATCTGCAGATTTTTTCCGCTCCACTATCTGGATATCCCTTGCTCCAGCAGGCATGTGCGTTACCAGAGAATAGCCTATGGGAAACTACAGATTAATGAAAGGAACTTTGTAAAAAATAATCTGAATGAAACGCTCTGTAGCCAATACTGCAATATATCAAGCAAACTGGCCTTGATCTAAAATTATTTTTAAGGAGTTATGGATTAAAAAAAAAAACAAAACACCCGAAAACATGTTGATAACTGTTAGGCTGCAAACAGGAGCTTATTGATAACAGAAAAATGTGTGAACTATGCACCCTGGTTGATAGTGGAAAAACACCTCCAAGAGGGGAATAGGATGCAATCCTTACATGCACAAATATCATGTTTATCTCAGCTGGTGTCAGAAAAGATATCTGAAGGCTGCTTTGTTAGCTAGAGGAGTCATACTGGGGTTCAGTATTGAACCCTGTGTCAGCCAGGCTTCCCAAAACCCCAGCAAGGGATGACAGTTTGTCTCTCCTCCTTTGATAGTTTCTCCCTTTTTTTCAGCACTAGGTAGGTGATGGAGCAAGTCCTCCTACGGCCACTAAAGCTCCTGCAGCCCGCTCCACCTTCAACCGATCCTCAGAGAGCATTAATCATTATTCCTGAGCTAGATTGCTCTATTTAACACAAGCAGGTTCTGCTGCTTTACATCACACTAATTTTGGAAATCCTGGTCTTTCAAAATATCCTCGCTTCCTGTTATTACAAATCATTTATTTCTAGTCTTACTGGGTCATGAGAAAGAAGACTAAAATAGGCACCAGCCTCTTGCATAACCCTTTTGCACCATTCAGCAGAGACCTCGGGCTTCTGACAAGCACCATGCAAAGTTACTGGTTTTCGTGAAAGAGCTTCCCCTTCCCGATTTTACAAGTAGCACTAACACACACAGAACACATGGGAAAAACTAAAGCAGGGCAGTTGGCAAGAGCTAAAAAAAAAAAAAAAAAGCAGTTAAAAACCAGCCCTCCGATACAAAGAAGAGCCTTACCAAGATGCGAGTTTCCTTTCCGGTAACTGCCCGTCACGTGAGTGCAGCTGCTCCCATCTCCTTGGCAAACTCCACATTTATCCAAGGTGTGGGTGGAAAAGAGAATGCCATCGCATCCAATCGGCTAAAAGATGCACCAAAAAAAAAGAGCCTTGAGGGTCAGGCAAACGTCGCACCCGTTGCAATTTTCTGAATGCTACTAACAATATTTTTGCTATAATGTTTAACAACCTCACATTTTCCAGACACGCAAACCCCTCGGAAATCAGTGTATTTGCAGGATGTTCCATCCCGAGCCTGAACCATTAACTGTCTCTGACCATCCACAGTGGTGCAATGGAGGTCACAGGGCTTGCTAGAAATGTGAACATAGTCATCTGAGGGGAAAGGATATAAAGACACATTCAAAACAGCAGAAACACAATAACTTTCATCCTACCAATGTCAATGAATCTCTGCCAAGCTAAACAGCAGCAGCAACAGCACATTTGCACAGCGGCCAGCAGTTCAGAAGCGACCATCTCTGGTGTTCCAGGCTGGACAGGAGATCGTGCTTCTGAGAGCAGGACAGCCCACTGCTGCAAACCTTTGCACAGCCGGACAGACCTTTCTGCTGCCAAAGCAGTAACAGCCCCTATTCTGTGCAAGGACTTGCAGAAGTGATGCATGGATGCACTGCACAAAAACATATATGCATTCATCTATCAGCATTTAATACATGAATTAAATTAATATACATCTGTTTTTCTAAACACATATACAAGTAAGTTTATAATTAGAACCACAGCAGGTGAAAACATATGAACTTTTCCATAAACCACCCAAGTTGGACTGAATTCACCCTTCGCTTTCCGCAGGCAGCTGCCTGGCTGCGTCCACTGGCGCAGTACTCCCACATTTTAGAATATCCACAGGAAACAAATGACAAATTCACGTTTGCATCAGAAACCCAACACTAGTGTTGAACTCCACCAGCTAGCAGCAGTCAGATACCCATTGGCCTGCGCGCCCAAGCAAGGCAGCATCAAAACATTATTCTGCAAATCCCCCAGGAGCCACGTGAACGCCTGCTAAAAAACAAAACAATTCACTGTAATGGTTCTGGTAATCATCTTGAAGAGCAAATATGTTTAAAGAAATTGCCACCTTGCCATGGGAAAGGGACAAAAATAGCCAAGTAGCTAGAGCTAACCAGCCTGCTGTGGGCCAAGCTCTAGAATGCTGATGAGACAGGGGCTTGTTTTGTATAAAAGAGGGCAACATGTCATTTCATGAAGCATAAAATTGTTCTTAGGTATGTATAGATACCCCTAAAAATAAGAAAGATGCATTAGATCCTGTCTCTACGTTTTAGGCACCCAAATGGCTCAGGAGCCTCCTCCTCAGGAGAAGGACCCTGGGTTCCCAATAGCTCTAAAAAAGTGGATTTTTGTTTAATGCTTGCTTTTGATGGGAGTTAGGTCAAAATCTCAGTCTCTGACTCCTACGTTATTCCTGCAGTTCTGCATTGCTCACCCCAGATGACCAAACTCACTGACTGCATCTTGGTGACATTTGAGCACATGGAGGGCGTGGGAGGGAGCAAATGTCACCAAAGTGCAACGCAGCCAGTAACGGCCCCAGCTCAAAGGACATTTGTTTGGGTGAGCCAGACTGTCCTGGCCAGTGCAGTCCATCACCCCATGCTCTCGCATCCTCCTCCAGGCTTTCAGCTCTCTGCTCCTCAGGAGCTGTGACCAACACAGGCTACAGCCATAAATTCATGTTGTTATTTTATTTTTAAGCAACCCTGCAGCTGCAAGACGCGCCTTTGAACTTGGGAGACAGCTGATTGTGTCTCTGAAAAATCACTTTAAAACAGCAGAGGAGGAGCCTTCCTGCAGGCTATAGCATCATAACTATCAAAATATTTTGGCTAAGCATTATGAAACACACAAAGAACATCTTGTTACCAGGATATAAAGGTTTCCATTGATACGTTCTGCCATTATACACATGGGAGTTAAATGATGAACACTGTTCCTCTCGAAAGCTCCTTCCGTTTGCAGGGCACTCCTAGAATGGGATACATTAATATCCTGATGAAAACAAAATGCGGAAAACGTTTCTGGCACCTCTCAACTGGCTGCAAGGAGCGTTTCCATCGCTTGCCCCATCCAGAGCCACATCTTCCTCCTCCTCCCACTGCAGGGACAGCCATGGCAATCCCCCCTGGGAGATGGCACAAGAACCACCCACTGGGATTTATGGCCCCCAGAAGAGGCAAAAATCCCAAAGTCCCAACACAATGGGCACCACAGAAGGGAATTTCACTTCCTTGGAGAGGCAGTGGGATGACAGCTACAGGACAAATGCTGTCCCTTCTCAGAGGTGCCCAGAAATCCCATTGCACAAAGCAAGTAGGACTTTCTACATTCTTTATTGAGCATTCCCAGTGAGAAAAAGGATATTCTTACTTGTACTTTGCAGAGCTGGTATCTTTTGGATGTTCCAGTGCAAGTTTTATTAGCCAGCCCACTCACTGACTTTCTTCTGAATAAAGAAATGATGGTTAGACAGTGGTCAGAAATTCTTCCTTTCCCTTTCGTAAAACATATTTGTCCCCTGCTTCTCTAAAATTGGTCCACATGTAGCAGAGCCGCAGAGATCTATCACAGTCTCACTGGAGCTCATAGCAAAGGTCTATCTGGCTCTGTTACCTGCAGCATCAACTAGTCTTATCACAGCATCGTAGGAGGTAGCATAGGGACCAGGATCTGGGGACAAGGATTGCAAAGTGCCTCCTGGCAACCACACATCCCGGAGAGGCCAGAGCCATGCACAGGGCAACTGGGACCAGCAGGTCCCCAACCAACCCTGCACCACGGTGTCCCTTGTTGCTGCGCCCAGATGCCTTGAGAACAGCCTTATGCTGTGTCTGCTGCTCCTCTGCACTGATCCCTGCAGGAAAAACTTCAGGGCTGACACAGGAATCGCTTGGCTGGTCCTCCTGGCAGGGATGCCCAGGGCACAGCATCCTCATGGCAGCACGTCTGGGGCACACTTACCTTCTGCACAAGCAGGGTTTGCCAGACAACCCCTTTTCACCAGCGCTGCTTATCTACCGAGCGACGGTCTTCTGGACTAAGCCTACCTCCAGCAAGCTGGAGTTCCCCGCACCCTGGCTGGCGGGGGCCGTACCTCTGCCGCAGGCAGTGCCGCTCCTGGGACTTGACGCCTCCTCCACAGGTCCTGGTGCACGCTGTCCACTTGGTCCACTCGCCCCACCAGTACGCGGTGACATCTGCCCCTTCCTCCAGGCTGTTGGAAGTCTGCATCAGGTCCTGCTTGAAGCATCGGGGCGGGGGAAGCAGCAGCTCAGCATCCACAGAGCCCGCATGGGTGGATCGAGGGCATCGCCCACCCAGCCTGCCCTGAGCAAAGGAGGCATTTCCTTCTCCATTCAAGGTCAAGTCTGAGACTTCCCATCTTGCAAGAAACCCTGCATTTTTCCAATTGTGTTTGCATTATAAATTGGAATGAAATGGCAATATTTGGGATTCCTCAGGAAAGGAAACGTTCATTGTTTTGCTCAGTGGGCAAAACCAAGCTCCCAAGCCACCCTAAACCCTCCAAGCCTTTTGGTGCTCTCTGACTCTTGCTCCACAGTGAATTCAGGGAGGTGAAGAGGTGGTTGCAGCCAAAGCCTTCACTGAAAGCCTAAGCGAACACTTGCAAAATCACTCTATGGCAGGAGAACATGCCAGTGGATGCCAGCAGGCTGGAGGAGCCCACGTGCTTCCTTTGCAAATATAGGTTTGTCAGTTCAGGAGGGTCCTTAGCACCCGCCTCCTACCCCTCAACCACTGCCGGCAGCAGCATGACCATGCATCAGAGGGCAGACGAGCTGCTCCACCAGCAGTGTCAGCACCACGTGCCCGCATCCAGTAAGGCATGGGTGTACCTTCACAAGGGACACAAGAAAGCAGTGCTCCCCCAGGAGCAGGGCACGGACTTTCAGAGCCCTGGAAGCGATCTCTGCAAGCTCTTGGCCATAGAAGGTACGGCTTCGGTTAAGTCCAGACCAAAGAGCTAAGCCAAGTTATTCACCCTCACGTTTGCTGGAGACCTGACGCATGCACAGGCCAGTCCTGCAAGTCCCAGAGGTCATCCATCTCAGATCCCAGACGATTTTAAAGCCCAGAGAACACCTCAGCAAGGTGACTCGCTTACCTGAGCAATCACAAAGGCCACGTTGCCCACAAGAAGAAGGGCCAGGGTGCCTTTCAGCTGGGATCGTGCACTGATGAAGACACTGTTCCACCTCCACTTAGACACCTTCATCCTAAAAAGCAATGAAGCACTACACTAAGCAAAACTCCCATCCGGCCCCATTGCTCATTGAGAGCAGGGGCTACTCTGCAACCTGGGTTGCACAGCACGCGTCTTCTTCAGCTTTCCTGGTCAGCTACGTGACACCAGCCATCAGTGACTGCAGAGGCTTCATCCGGAAGTTTAATTAATTAGTGGAAGCATTAAAACACGATACAGGTTCACATCTCATCTCGTTTTTTGCCTTCCAAACCACAACTTTGCACTGGTTCCCAGTGGCTGCACCTGATAGCAC
>NW_009731615.1:0-1054 GCF_000703405.1 Apaloderma vittatum | reverse complement strand
GAGAGGTGAGGCTCAAAGCCTGTCTTTCAAGACAGCGTGGCTTACACCTAAGCAGGCATTGCACAAGAGGTAGCAAGTAACAAGAAGTGTCCCTGAATCTAAAAAAGCATTGAGTTTAAATATCCTAATTTATAGAATTGGTCCTAGAAGAATGAGATGAAAGGCTTCATAAAGGAAAAAATGCAATCAACAGCCACTATTTTTTCTTTCTTCCTTTGTTTCACTTTAATTCCCATGGAAAAAGCCTCTTCTTATAGAAAAGAAACCATTCAATTAAAGAGCAGAAATGAAGTATCCCAAGTGTCAGCTTTTCATCTCTTTCTCCATCTGCCTCATGAAAGAGAGTAACTCAGAATGGCATTTTCTTAAATAAAACCCAGCTCAAAACCACAATACGTTTTATTGTGAACCTCACTGCAAGAGCCAGAAAGGAGCAGGTTTCAGGAAATCATGCTTCTAAGCAATCAAAGCAACTCATGTCTGTAAGAAAAAGGAAAAAAAAAAAATATTCTCCCCTAAGCTAATTTCCCTTGAAAAGTAACCAGGCAGTATCTTTGAGAAGCAGTGAGGAGGGAGAGGTACCGCTCCTGGGGAGATGGGGCAGGACTGCAGACCTGCAATATAAAAAGCTTCTTTCCTACCCCTTTTTTCTTCTTGCAAGGGCTTTTGTAACAGTTTTGGAAATGCAGAATTGCCGGCAGTGCCAGCAAGGCTTTGGCATCTGGCTTAGAGGAATTACCAGAGGGCTTCCAGGTCCCCAAGCCCGCTTTGCCACCGCCTCAGGGTAGAAGTCCAGCGCGCAAAAAGCCGCTTTCCAAGAGCCAGACCCATTGATTAATGGAAGCCCGGAGCGCTTGGCTGGGGATCCCGGGGACAGGTGGCTGAGCCTTGCCTTCCACTTGGTTTTCATTAGAGCTCCCAGACACTTCTGACTCAAAGCCAGTAACAGAGCTCGCTCAGAGTTTATCCTAGAGCCGCTCAGAGCTGCGTGCTTCAACAGAAGAAAAATTAAAGCGGCGAGCAGGGGAGAGGGGAGAGGTGCCGCCGCCGAGCA